>NW_007732186.1:61263-68313 GCF_000696425.1 Galeopterus variegatus
TTTTAAATTTTTTTTTTTTTTTTTTTTTTTTTTTTTTTTTTTTTGGCAGCTGGCTGGTACAGAGTTCTAAACCCTTAACCTTGGTGTTATCAGCACCATGCTCTCCTAAGTGAGCTAACAGGCCAACCCTATCTGCTGAGTGAATAATTTTACCACCTTCCCCACAAAACCCCGTGGGAATTTGTGAATTGGGGAACTTGCAAATCTTAAGTGTCATGAAATGAAGATGCAAATTCTAAGGCATGCCTTAGCTGTGACCAGATTTCAGGTGTAAAGATGATCTCAACATCCAACCACATTGTTGTTAATGCTGCTCAGAGTGAGAGGATCTTCACCCTGTTTTGGTACGTGCTTTTACTAATCATTATTTAACTTCTTGTTTCATTTTAATAAGGTTTTTGGTTATTCTCTTCATCGTGGAAATAAAGAGTAAGATGTTAGTGTTTACCTTGTAACAATAAAAATAGTTTTAAGGACAATAACCCATTCACCTGTCCCCTTTTAGTTTGTTTGAAACTTACCTTGTTATTTCTTATTACTTCCTCTCAGGCACTGCTGGCAATATTTTCCTTCCATTGAGAGTTTAAGAATTGTTCCTTTACTTCTTTCCTTTTTTAAAATTTATTTAGCATCTCAACTCCTATATGAGAATGTTGACACCAACACTGAGATTGGAATTCATAAATAAAATGGCAATTATAACTAGACATTATTATGTTAAAGTCTTATCTCTGTGATTAATTCTAGTATTCATGTGAGGTCTTTAATCAAAGAACCACTTTGTACAGTTTATGATCTTATATGTATGCCCTCCAGGATTTTTAAAAAGTCCTTTAACCATATCAGAGATATGTATTTTTCTTTTTGACCTTACAGTATTTCAAATTTATTATTAACTGCTAGTTTGATTTTCTCGGTGGGGGAGGAAAATAAAACTTTCAGTTAATGCAATGCATCTGAATTAAGATCATTTTGACTAGTCAAATACAGATAGATATGCAGATCTTTTAGGTTCTTCTGAACCTTTCATTTCAGAATATTCTGAATATACTAAGCTAAGTGTTATTTAATAGAAACTACCCACTCCTTTTTTTCTTTTTTTTTAAGTAGTCATTCATACCATTTCTCATTTATATAGATAAACCAGAAACTGGAAAAGGGCTGAGGCTGTTTTATTTATTCCGGGGTTCTGAGAGGTCAGCACGATTGCCTTCCACATAGTGTGCACAATAAGTGTTCACTGAATGATTGCCATTAACAAAGTTTTCTCATAATTTTTATACAAGGATACTGATAATTTCTTCTGTGTTTATTTTGTGGGTTTGTGTGACAATATCATGTTTCTGAAAAGCCAGGTGAGAAAAAAACGGGAAAATAAATGGTTTCAGTGAACCATTAAGATGCTTTAACTTTGTGCATATTGTTATGATCTGATTTTCAAATAGTGTGAGATTCAGAGTAACATCCTAAAAAATAATGACTTATAATCTGTTAAGTATTAAAAGTGAGAGTAGTGTCCCCTCCTTGTTTTTATAAAATTGTCACTCTTTTTTGTTTGGTCCAGTGTATTTTTTACCACTCCTTCCCACAGCTAATCCCTCCCACTTAAAGAAGGCTATGTTCAGCTGTATTACATCTACACTTACTCAACATAGCTTCTTATAGTGTAAATGTGTATTATACACACACAGAGATATATTTTAATTATGCAATGACTGCATTCTTAGAGCTTCAAGAACATGGGTTGTGGAGTCACAAAACCTAGTTTTGAAATGTTACCTCCATTATTTATCACTTATCTATTGACAAACAATGTTGCATAACAAATTACCCTGAAACTCAGTAAGCATTTGTTTATGTATCTGTAGATTGGAGATTTGATCAGGGATCAGCTGGCCAGTGCTTCTGATCTTCTGGTCTGGCTCACTAATATGTCTGGTGGTCAGCTGACTTCAGCAGTGGGGTAAAGGGGTCATGTGTCTCATATCCACTGGGTACACAGGCTTATTCACATGATGGCTGGGCAGGGCTCCAGGAAGGAGAGTGAGAGAGCATAAGGCCCTTTGAGGTCTAGTCTCAGCATGACATCCTGTCACTTCTGGTGCATTCTGCTGGCCAAAGAAAATCACGAAGCTAGCCAGAATCAGAGATGGCAGAGAAGACTCCACTTCTTGAAAGCATAGGATACGGGTACAGGGAGTGTAGTAAATTGGGGCCTTTTGTGCAGTGCACCACAGCTATTCACAACTGTCTTTGAGCAGTTAATTCAAATCTCACCTATATAAGAAAATAAAGTTCACACTTTTCTTACTGTGACCCCATGGATGGTACATTACTTTAGTGAAATAATGATTCTCCTCATATACGACCGAGGTATGGGAGTGAACCAGCATACATAGATTCACCATGCTGTGCTACTACAAGAGCAGAAAGTTCATTGAAAGTGTTAGCACCAGGTTTTGGGTGAAGAGGGTGAGGTGTGTGAGGTCCAGGGGCATGGCATTTGGCTGCCTGGATATCCCAGAATTTAGCATGATGCTTGGAATCATTTCAATCAGTATATGATGGATGAACAAATGTGCTTCTTCATATGTTGTTATTGTGTTACTATTAATAAAGTAAGTGTGTTTTTCACACTAGACTCTTTCAGAGTAACAGACTCACATATATACATATATATGAAATTGAGGACAGTGGGTATCGACTACAAAAAGTCTGAGTGTCCCTATAACAGTAGTTAGTACTTACTGAGTAACTGTTACATGCCAGACTCTATTCTAGGCATGCCCTTCTATTAACATGTTTAATTTTTAGGAGGTAGATATTAGGCATTATGAATGTCTCCATTTTGCAGATGAGGAAATTCAGGTGCGTAGAATCCTGCTCATTCATAGAATGTCCTGCTGAAAGTCACATAGCTAATAAATGACAATGGCATGATTTTCCCACAGACAGGACAGCTTCATGCTCAGAGCCCTTAACCACTGCTCTGTCAGCTGCGGTGTCATTTAGCTCCATCCTGTACGGTTGCCTTTGTAATGCTGGCTCCTTTCCATTAAGCCAATTCACAGGGAAACCAAACCATGAGTGGTGTATCATCTCGTGGGTGTTTTGCATCTTACTCTGGCTTTGTCCTGACACCTACCACTTATGTCCCTAATAAGATTTATTTGCCATTCATTCACATGTTGTCAAGGAAGGCAAAAGAATTTTAATGAAAAATAGTTTTAATATTAGCTGAAAAAGAAAGAAATGAAATGAAATAAAGAGAAAAGGAAGGAAAGAGTAAAAGAAAGAGAAAGGAAGGAAGAAAGGAAAGGAAGGAAGTGAAGAGAAAAAGAAACAAAGGAAAGAAGGAAGGAAAGAATGAGGACAAAAGGGAAAAAGAAAGAAAAGCATAATAGATTGCAATATTTTTCTGTCATTGGCAATGTTTGGCCCATCTACACACATCACCCTGTACTTCTCTGTTAGCAAACATAGTTGAAATAAATTGTTTAGGTAGTAAGTTAATTCCACAGTGCTCAAAAAGATGGTACACAATATAGCAACTCACAAAACTATCTCCTCGGTGGTTTTTATTTGAATGAGTATGTATGTGTTCCCTTCTTATAGCAAGATGTGAGCACATGTGACAAAAATTCTGATTCAGAACAGATTTTGAACCAGGCTTCCCTTTTGCCTGCTCCTGCCTGTTATTCACCAAACCCCTTGTTGTTGTGTTCAAGCACTTCACTAACTTGTTTTTCAGTCCTGTTTCCTCATATGAACTTGCATGTTCTGCTGGCTATGTCTTTGCTAGATGTTCACGAAAATCCACTTTTTAAGTAAGCATTCTTGATGCCCTAGAGGGTAGAAGAGATTTTGAGGAAACTTAAGGGGTGACATGGGTCCTGGGATGGGAACAGCAGGCTTTTGATGACAAGCCAAAGAGGGCAAAGGGTCCTTTAAATATTTTATCAGCACTCAGTAACTTTCAAAAATCCCATATGAAATGTTTCATTGGTACAGAATCAACAGCAAAATTAGACTGGCTTTGATAATAGTACATGGTCTAAAACTATGTTATCAAGTTGCCAAAATGTTTCCAAATAAGTAAAAATCCCAGATTAAAGGCTACCAATACCCCAAGTCCCTGAGCTTTTAGCTGGGACAGATCAGATGCACGTTCTCCTCTGTCTTCAAGAGTTAACCAGCAGGATTGAGCCCCTATTGCCAGCAACAGTTATCCATTTATTAACATATCCTATTTTGGCTCTCTTTTTTACCTCCCTGCCTTGTATCCCCACTCACCTGTCATTGCTTCCTAGGGTTACTTTTCCCAGATAAACTCCTTGTACTCTAGCCTTTATCTCAGGGTATATTTAAGGGGGGACCCTAAAAAAGATATCTACTATAATATTTCAAAAGTTAGATTATTGAAACTATCCTAATTACTTTATTATATTTTTATTTTGTTCTTTTATTCCTATGTCAACCCTTCATTTCTCTTTTTCCCCTGCCTTCCAATGTCATATAGCCCCATCCTACAATGTCAAGTTCTTTGCACACCAGCTAAGGAATAATGTATAATAATGTATAAAATTTAAAATATATGTGTGTGTGTGTGTGTGTGTGTGTTTCAGAGATAGAATACAACACTGGAATCTTAATAGTTCTTGTGGACGGTGACCTTAAGAAAAAAGTCATTAAATTCCAAGACAGAAGATGGTTATAAAAAATAGAATTAAGAAGATAGGAGATATTCTACAACTATTTCTTAAATTAGTTTTTTAAGAGCCATAGATCATCAAACATAAAGTAGAAAAACACTTATCCAACAAAAGATATTTCTCAAAACATTGTAGAAGAGCCCCATATTTGCTTCCAATGTTTTGATTAAAAATGACAGAAGGAGGTATAAATTTGGAAAACTTCCTCAGGATTCCTCCTCACTTGGTAGAGTGGGCCACCTACGTGGTCTGTCAGGGGAAAGGAAGTAGCTTTTACTGACCAGACATGTGTTGCATTGTTTGGGGCTGTACCGAATGTCAAGGTTTGACAGGACCGACATAAAAAAATATCCCTCTCATTGTGTTAGAATTGAAAGGAACACCTTATCTTCCTTAGAGAGGCAAAGCTCGTTGAAGAAGCTGCCTGATGCAATCTGGTCGTAGTCTCACAGAATGAAAAGGATTTTCAATCAAACCCAGTTAACCGATGTTCTGGAAACCTAATCCAAAGACGGAATTGAAGCCAGCATGAACGAACCTTGTTACACACACCCTGGCAAAATTTGGTCATTCTCTTTCTTTCTAAAGTATAGTCATAGATTTTTTAAGTTATGTGTAAGGTCTTCATAGGAAAATTTATTTGCAAAATGTGTGTTGTTCCAGTTTTTAATTTCTGTGTAAAACAATAACAACCATTTGTCATTATTATCTTTTATGGTTCTGGGGGTCAACTGAGCAAAGCTAGGTAGTGGTCTCTGATGATCTCTTAGTAATTTGCACTTGGAGGACGCCTTGGACTAGAGATAGTTCAAAGGCTTCCCTCCCCACTTATATATCATTGTCTTGGCTGGTAAGACTCAAACAGCCAGGTCTGGGGCAGCTGGGTCCCTATGTCTACATAGCTTTCTATGTGCTCTGTCCAGCAGGATAGATTCAGGATAGTGGGGCTTCTCACCTGGTGGTTCAAGGCTCCAAAGATTCATGTCCTAAGAGAGAGAACTAAGCAATGGCTGTGTGGCCCTTTACAATCTAGGCTTCTGAAGTTTAAAGCAAGTCACTGAAGGAGCTCATATTCAAGGGAGGGACATCAATGTCAACTCTTGAGAGAAAGATTGTCAAGGAATTTGCAGACTTTTTAAAAAACCACTACATTTAATCATGATTCTCTTTCATCATCACAGTCCTTATCAGTGTTTTAAGCCCCTTGCAGTCAACCTAATGCTTTGCTCAGTCATTGCTGAAAAAATATTTGGCCAATATGTCAAAGATTATAAGATAGCAGCACTTTTGCTAGTTGTTATGCTCTATCCAACTATGTTTTAAGATATATTTATCTAGAAGAAGAGTTAAGTGAGAGAAGTGGAGATTTAGAAGTAAGACATTGACTTCTAAATCAGGAAAAAATATGTACTATTGCTTTTTTCATTGAATTCAATGATATCTACATAGTGACTGCTATAAGCATAACACTGTGCAAGGGGACCATGATTAATACAGCACAAGGGATTTTAAAATTATGAACAGAATTTAGCCTTAGTTCACAGTCTCTAGAGAGAGAGTGTGTGAAATTCATTGACAGGGTTTATTTACACAACATTATATAAATCACACTAATGAAATATAACTGCAACACATTTATTCAGTTTTGTTATTTTCCAGAATGTCGGGCAACTCTTTCCAACATTCTTCCAAATCCGTAATCAATCAGAAGGAAACTGTACCCAGTAGGCTTTGTATACAAAGAGTAAAAAGTGGTTGCTCATATTAATAACAATCATATGGTTGATTTTTTTTTCTTACTATAAATTATGTTTTATGTGTCTTGACTGTCATGCACATGTTTGATGAATGCATGAAATATTACAAAGTATCACTGGGCAAAAGCTACAATTGGTCTTCTCTAATGTGGGGATTCCAAGGAAATCTAGGGGCTGGGGACTTCTTGAATTAGAATGTCAATTTTCTCTCACTTTATTTTATAAAAGTGTAAGCTGTGCCAAGATACATTTTCTCATTGGCCTTCACTGTTACTTTGGGCTCATAAATTCTTAAATATCAGCATGTTTCTACCTATTTCTAAAAAAAAATTATTTGTGCTCAAATCTTTGTCACAGCCTCTGCTTCTGGGGAAACACAGGCTAAAATACTGCAACTGGTATGCTGGGTACTTGACAGGTGCTCATGTGGACTTTCCATGTGGAAGAATTTATAAATAATTTTAAAAGAATAAAAATATTAAATTGAAGTTTTGATAATATTAGGTACTGACACAGTAAAGATGCAAATGGGTTTTTAGGTACTTTTTTTTTTTTTTTTTTGTCTTTTTCCGTGTCCGGCA
>NW_007732186.1:68550-70941 GCF_000696425.1 Galeopterus variegatus
CCCGCGCCTCGCTCAGCCAGTGAGCGGGAACCGGTCTGTATGTGGGATCCAAACCCTTGGCCAGGAGCGCCGCCGTGCTTCCCAAGTGGCGCACTATCCAGTGCGCCACCGGGCCGGCCCTTTAGGTACTTTTTTGGTGCAGCTTTTCCTTTAAACTGAAGTTTTCTTCTTGTAACAGTCATGGTACAAGCAGTTAGAAGTCACCAGCTATTCCCAGGAGTGAGACTGAGAGCAAGGGACATTTTGGAGATTCTCTGTAATAAATAAGTGAAAAATAAATAAATAAGTGACTGTAGTAAAACTCCAGCCAGTTTTCTTGGTTAAACTGGTAAATTAATTCATGTTAAAGCGGTGTTTTAGATTTCAAGTTCCAAGTCTTCAAAGAAAGGGCCGCATTCTGAGCAAAGATTGATGCATTTTAGACTGTTATTCTGGAATGTTTTCTGGTAAAATTATCCTTGAGATAATATCGTTGGGTTGTGACCATCCCAGGGTTTCAATGAAGTTATGAGTTCACTGGAAAAGATTTAAATACTTTAACAAGCAGCATCTGTCAGTAAAATTCATACCATTCGTGAACTTGGCCTGCTGTGGTTTTTATCCATCCACCTTTCTGTTCAGAGAGGGTTTTCTCAGACACCTATGGAGTCAGAAACTGACTTGACACTTATGTGTCACTTATTATCCTCCAGGTACTGGTTTGAGAAATTTACCATGTATTCACTCATTGAATCCTCACAGTGGCCCATTTAATAATTTCACCTATGTTAGAGATAAGGGTCAGGAAGGTAAGTAACATGCCTGAAATCACACACATATGGTTTGGTGGAGCCTGGATGGAAACCTGTCTGTCTTTAGAGTCCATGCTCTTAAACTCATGTAAAGCTCCATCTCCAGCTGTTCTCAAGGAGTTCCTAGTTAAGCAGGAAGGAGGACATGGACAAACCAATGACGACAGGTTTAGGTGGGAGCGTGGAATGTTCAGAAAGTGCTCAAAAGCATAGAAGCTGAAAGCCTTGTCTTTGCCTGGGGTATTTACAAGCACCACAGAACCCTTGACCTGAATTGGAAAGGGCATAGCCCATTGGAAAAGTTGTACCCTGGGAAGAAAATATTGTAGTATGAAGCTACAAGTACTTCTACTGACTTTTCTAATCTAGGTAAGAATAATTAAATGTTAATTCTTTTAAGAGAGATTAACCCTTAAGGGTTGTCTAAGTAAATATTTTGCTCTCTGTTAAATGTTCCTACTTGGAAGTGTAAATATCTGTTAATGTGTTTACATGGGTCTTTCAAACTTCTGAAAGATTCCTAGCATATTTTCTTCCAACTCTTCATACTAAATATTAATTCTCTGGGAAATTGCGTAGTGATAGATTGACCTCTACAGAGTAGATTTTTAATGTAAAATAACTTGTATGGCTTTAGTTTTGTGTTGATGCTCTTTAGTCTAGCTTGTAAGTCTTCATCCATGTCCTGAGTGTTAGAATGTGGAATTGAAAGGTTGGTATTCCCACCCAGCTCCTACTGCAAAACAGAATGATGCTGAAGCCAGAGAGGAGGCAATTTTGGATTGTTCTTAAGCTTCCTAGGAATGATAAGTTATGATTTCCTTTGGCCTATGATTTATCCAGTTTTTTTTAAAGAAAAACTACATTTCTTTCTTATGACTTACAAATTTTTTCTTGTTTGTAAAGTATCTGTTTCTTCAGAAAGTTTTGCTGGTGATTTAGATCAACTATTAGCTCCTGAAGTCTTTGAAGCAGCAACATGCTTATCACTAATCATATCTTCTGTTTGATAACCCCAGTGTATTTTCCTTTTTTTGAAAAAACATCAGAGCCAGATTGCATCCTTAGTTTTATTTTACTTCTATGACCTACCAGAAGTTTCTCAAAACTATACTTACTTATGAAGACTGAAACCCAACACTGAAACAAATGCTCATGTTTGTCATAATGTCGATGTGGTTACTTTTACAGTACCCAAATAAAAGTGACCTAAACAAGGTGGAAAGTTTGTTTCTTTCTTATGTTAAGGTATGAACTAGTGGGCAGTTTAAAGTGACCCTGCTCCCTGTAATGGTTCAGCAATCCAAGCGTGTTTCATCTTGTTTCACTATATGCAAGAGTCTTCATTCCAGTTGTGGGAAGGGAGAAGGAAGTGGAGGGAAACAGTTTTCTTTTAAGGACATGATCCAGAACTTTCATAAATCACTGATGCACACATCCTATCCACCGGAATTGAGACAGATGACCATGCCTTGCTGCAAGGGAAGATGGGAAATGTAACTCAGTGCCCAAGAGTTCAAACAACACACAGAGGTTGCTCTTACCAAAAGAAACAAGGAAACATGGATATTGGAGAACTGACAGCAGTCACTGCCACAGA
>NW_007732186.1:71394-74736 GCF_000696425.1 Galeopterus variegatus
AAATGTAACTCAGTGCCCAAGAGTTCAAACAACACACAGAGGTTGCTCTTACCAAAAGAAATAAGGAAACATGGATATTGGAGAACTGACAGCAGTCACTGCCACAGAAGGACTGTTCGTCATAGTTCAGTTCAGTAGACATCGGAGTCTTCCTAATTTTACTTTATGACAATTCTGTATTTCAATTTTTTAATTAACTTGTGATTCACTTAAGTCGCTAGGTGTTTTTCTGAGACTTTTCTGGCTGGCAATTTATTTTACACACTGTTGAAAAATTATATTGTCTTCTAATTGCCACTGGATAAATGCGTTTATCTTTTAGTTCATTTCACTAACTACGCATATGTATTATACATACACACACACACACACATACAGTTATGCATATATATACACAAATATAGTGTTATATATGCAGATATAGTGATATATGCTTTTACAGTAATACACATGCATATATACAAATACACACACAGATACATGAAAACATAATGGGAAATTTTTCTTATATTGTTTGCTAAATCTTTTTTTCTACCACTTATCCTTCTGAATTCCTTTATCATAGCTGAAATTTGAATTCTGCTGCTTTTGCAGAGTGCTTAAAATGGAAACAGGAGGCAGATGCAGGAGTTACTGGTGTCTGCAGCCAGCTTCTCTTGTCACTGGGTTGGCTTTTCTTATTTTAATTTTTAAGCATATGACTAATTTTTTTTTTCTTTTTTGGTACATTGCCTGATGGTGGCACTAACCTCCTTTTAAATTTTAGTTATTGTGCATCATTTCTATTGGTGTGTTTTATTTGTAATTTCTTTATTTTTGGATGACTAACAAACCTATATCTTTATGCATTATATATAAATTAGGTACTTTTTACAAATTATTTTTTATTATTTATCCCTCTCCCCCCCATCAACATCATATCTGTTCACTTATCTTAACAAGTTCAAGGAATTATTATGATTGTTGTGTTTTCTTTTTTTCTTTTTCTTTCCCCATCAACATCATATCTGTTCACTTATCTTAACAAGTTCAAGGAATTATTGTGATTGTTGTGTTTTTTTTCTTTTTCTTCCCTCCACCCCCATACATTTTACAAATTAAATAAGCATATATGTAAATACAGCAATAGATCACTGCTACTCTAATATGCTACTTTGGACATACCAAAGTTGACGCTGTTTTGAGTTTTCATATGCGCTGAGAAAGATGCCCCACAATAAAATACCTAAGGGAATCCTTGCTGCAGTAGGGTTCCTGGGAGACACACCGATGTGAGATATTGCTCAGAAAGAAAACGTGGACAATAAGCATAATATTTTGTTATGGCCAACTAATCACAGACACCTAGTCAATTGACTAACCAGTTGTGTGTGAGACACTGTGCTGGGTATAGAATCAAGGGAAAGCTATCAATCTTGGATAGACCCAATATCTCCAAAATTCATCCGTGACACTGACAATTTCTTCCAGTGTCAGATGAGAATGCGCGATTCCTTTGAAGATCATGAATAATAGCTATTACTCAGTTGATAAGCTTTGGAAGGTCTTACATGACAAAATATAATTCTGTATTCCTGTATTTATATCCAGTATTCTATAAAGGAAGAAGTTTGGTGAAATAGTTTTACATGTGTTCCTATGAATTGAAATGAATCCCAGCCTCTTTTGGAGAAGACTTCTTACTTGCTTTTCCACCAGATGTGCTTGGAAGTGGTTGAAAGTTTCTCAACTAGAGCTATCAGGCTTAGAGTACAGGCAGTGTTTGGTTCTATCAGCCTAAAATAAAGACTTGTTTTTATCCACCACATTTGCTGCCATTGTTTGCTTTCACCCCTGCGTGCAGAAAGCTGAAATGTTTCCTTCTTTCAGCTGCCAAAATGTCAGTGATCCAGGATCTTCTCTGAGGCTACCATATTTAGTTCCATGTGAAATGGTAATGCCACGGGTGGCATGGCATCTTCCTCTGCTAGTGGAGCTCAAAGCCAGACATACAATGAGGCTTTTCAGCACTGCTCTCTTATTACAATCATCATTTGATTAGGGCTGTGGTTTACTTTTAGAGTTTGCTTCAGAATTCACACATGCAAAACTCAGAGCTAATGTCCCAGCATGTTCTAAAATTAGTGTTGGGTTTCTTTATCTCTAATCTAGCAATTTCATGAGGACACTGCCTTATGAATTCCATGAAACGTTCTACTCAGCAGAAATATGCATTACTATGCACATCACTTAAATATTTGTAAAGGAACTGTGTTTTGGGTTTCCCTCTTGTAATTAAATGCTGACATATTTAGCAGCTGAAAATAGGACAATAGGTAGGTGCCAAACAGGTGTTCAGGAATAACTCTTTCCTAGGACAAAAAAACACTAAGAGAAATATCTCCTCCCCTTTCATCTGTTTAAGAAAATGTAGGATAAAACTATCGAGCATTAAAATGAATAGAAACAAGGCATTGAGTCAATAATAACAGCTGTCATTTGTTAATTGCTTATCATGTGTTTGGCCTTGTTCTTAGCACTTTACACTGTTAACTCGCTTAATCATTACAGAAAATGCAAGGGGCAGATATTACATTTTCCTTTTTTAGAAGGGAAGCTGAAGCACAGAGAGGTTAAGTAACTTATCTAGCCTTACAGCTGTAACTGGTAAAGCTGAGATTTGAATACAGGCAGTCTGGTTGTATGCTTAACCATCATAAGAAGGACATGGTACTTTCAAGTGTTACATATAAGTGCTCAAGAAGCTTCCTTTTATAGCCATGGAAGAGCCACATTGCATTAATAAACAATGTTCCTTAGAAGGTTCTCAAATGTTACACCACCTCCCTAGGTTAGATTATCTATCCTCCTTGTACTGGTTCAGTTGCATTGGACCAGCACTCATATCTCATACCCAGAGACCTTTCTCAGTTCTGTAATTCTGATGAATTCATGCCACTTTGTGTAGAAGAGGTTGGTTCAAGATTCCTATTTTCTTGATCATATTCTGGGGGTCCTACAAAGTTAGCATTGTTCTGCAAGTCTACTTTGAGGACAAATTCATTGGCATGTAACAGATTCTGAATAAAGGACTGTGTCTGGACATTTTGATGGCATTTGTTACTGGTTGAGTTGAAGGAATATTAACTGGCACCTACGATAACAGCATCTAGGTCTTTTTTCTGTGTCATAAGAGACAGATGTAAAATAGAATGAATTATGAAGGAGAGAGGTGGAAGCATGGTGTCATATTCCCTTGGCACATAAAGTAGGTTTCAATGTATATTGCATATTTTATATGTATTAGGCGCTTCTGGTATGTATGAGGTTGAACCATATGACATACCATTATTGTGGGTCAAA
>NW_007732186.1:75463-103567 GCF_000696425.1 Galeopterus variegatus
ATTAGGCGCTTCTGGTATGTATGAGGTTGAACCATATGACATACCATTATTGTGGGTCAAAAACAGTGAACTGGCAGAAATTTTTCATCCCACATATGCACAGACTCATGTGTACACACATGTGTGAAGATATTCTTGCCACCACCTCAGTCAGTAAAAGAGACAAAGCTCAAAATTCCCCAGTGGAATTTTGCTTGACCTCCAAAGGACATTAAAATCTTACATAACTGAAATTAGGAGGTGGTTCTGATGATCCATTTTTAGGATTCTACCACTAAAGAATGTTTTCCAAAGGCTTACTTTTGGAAAATATTATGCATGCCACCATATTCTCAACACAAAATTTATAAACTGAAAGAATGAGACTCAATATATATGAATTTTTTTTTCTGTGTTAAAATTGGGAGAAGGGTATTATCCAAAGCTGACATTTTCAGGGTTTTTTTTACACTAGTCTGCGGAAAGTGAAACCTCTTTTCTTGGCAGGCTGATGCCTTCTGTGTTAAAATTGGGAGAAGGGTATTATCCAAAGCTGACATTTTGAGGGTTTTTTTTACACTAGTCTGCGGAAAGTGAAACCTCTTTTCTTGGCAGGCTGATGCCTTGTGCAGGGCTTTGTGGTTAGGGGCATGCCTGCGCCACAGTGATGTGAGCAGTTTTTCATGCGCCATCTTTTTGACAGGAGTTACTGAAGCGTGGTGTCTGAGTCCACCAAACCATTACATCTTCAGTTGTTAGGCATTCACTGAAAAAGGGGCTTTGGAATATTTTGATCCTAAAGAAAGCTTGCTGTTGGACTAAAGTGCTATTGTTTTGTTTTACTGAAGAAATAAGGCCAAATGCTTATAGAAGGTGAAAACTCACCTTCAGTTTGGAGGAAATATCCCCTAAACTGAAAGAGGTGTTTGTGTATGGGAAAACTTGGCACCTTCCTGAAGGACATTCTGTGGATATTTTTGTGTTTGCCTCGTGGGGTTTAACATCACTTCACTCGGTATAATTTATGGAATATAAAGTAAAACTCGTGAAAGCAGCACATTTGCCCCAAGAATTAGCCAATATGGGTTTTGGACTTAGGTCTCCTATTTACCCACTGACCTTTCTGGACCTTTGTCTTCTCATCTGTAAAACAAGGTGATTCAAGACCACGAACTGGCTGGTGAGGTTGGGTGCTGGGTTTCTGTTCTTGGCACTAGAATTTCTGGCCGCTGAACTGGCAGAAGAACACACAAAGAATTTGACCTTGCTTCCATCTTTCATGATGCTCTGTGCTGCCCTTGGTATTTAAAGAACATGACTCTCCTGACTTGTTGTCAGTGGGGCCTGCACTCTGGGCTGCTTTCCAGTGGTGGGGATGGATATGCTGATTCATAGATATCAGATGTCTCTCTCCGTTTCTACTATAGAATTGAGCAAATTTGCCAAAGTCAGTGACAGAATTTATTTGTTCTTTGTAAACAGGCTAAGGTGGAAAAACCTAAATAGTTCCCAAAATAGACAGAACTTTAGTGTCATGTATACTAGCCAGAAAATTCTTTAAATTTATAGATTACATCTTAGTTATCTCTTGTGACATGATATCAATAACCAAAATTTATCAGACAATATGTTATGTGCTTTTCATGTATCATCTCGCTTAAACCCTACAGTAACTATGATTATCCCCAGTGGGAAAATGGAGGCTCTGAGAGACCAAATTACTGGCCTAAGCTTACACACAACCACTCAGCGGCAAAGCCAGGGTTTGAACACTGTCAGACTCTAGCGACAGTGCTTACAGCTACTACATCGTCCCTCTGTCTGGCTAATGGTACTTCCTACCTGTTCTAAATATGCTTTGCCTGTCTTCTGAAGTAGGAACTCTCAACTCAGAGTCTGAGGTTCTGGCCCGAGGATATTAACCTCAAGTCAGGGAAATATTTGTCTCCAAACTTTATCGTATATAGAATGGGAAAATAACACATACATGACTGGAATCATATTTGCTTGACTTATAGCATTCTTGTTAGTCTGAAATATTTATGTAGTTACTTGAAAAGGAGCAAAGCTGTAGCACAGATAACTAGGAGATCACTAAAAATACATATGCCCTTTCTGGTGTAGGTTTGTTGGTGCAAAAGTCTTCCCAGAGAAGGACTGCATGACCAACTCTCACCAATACAATGTGAGAAAAATTGATGTGTGTCATTTCCAGGCTGATACGGTTACAGAGAGCACGTGCCATTTTCACCATGTTTTCCCCATCTGCTGGCTGACTGAAGGGAATTTCAGTCATGTGTTCAAGATGGTGGAGCCAAAGATATTGAAACCTGAGCTCCTAAATGCTCCCCTGCAGGAAAGCCTTCTGACCAAGAATATACACACTGGATTGTATCATGAGCAAGAAATAATCTTGCAATGAATTAAGGCACTGAAATTTTGGGGGTTATCTCTTATAGCTGCTGGAGTTACTTAGCTTAACTGCTACTAAAAGCACCGTACAAAGGGGTTGTTGCTTTAATCTAGGTTCAGAGTGAAGAACTATGGATTCTATTATTGCACATCCTTCAAATTGAAGAGCAAGTCGCTGAGCTTAGCAATGCATTCTGTTACTTTTCCATAAAGAAAATTTTTATTTCATGGACTCAGAGCAATGTTTCTCAACTGGGGGAAATTTTGTCCCCAAATTGGAGATATTTGGCAATGTCTGGAGATATCTTTGGTTGTCACAACTTGGGGGACGGTGCTACTGGCACCTAGTGGGTAGAGGCCAGGAATAGTACTCAGCATCCTACAATGCACATGACATCCCCTTGCAACAACAACAAAAAACACGTCTGGCCCAAAATGTCAATCGTGCTGAGACTGAGAAACTGTGTAGAAGCATGTTCGGAGCCATGGATGTGAACGTGGTTACAGTGCTCTTGGGTCATGTAGCTCACTTGAACTGGCACCCCATCCGGCCTCTACTCTGTATTGGGCCCTGTTTACTAGATACATCATTCAGGGCACATGCTCTTGACAACAAGAATCTTTTGGTTCTCAGATAGCATGTTGTGGTGGAATAAGCATTTGGGGGAGTAGAACATGTTGGCATTAAAGCTACATCTTTCTGTCAATAGCTGTATGATTTTGGACAAGTTAATAAACCCACCTAAGCTTCAATTTTTTCACCTGTAAACAGGAATAATGTTGTCTACCTCATAGATTTATAAGCATTAAACAGAATTAAAGCTACATCTTTCTGTCAATAGCTGTATGATTTTGGACAAGTTAATAAACCCACCTAAACTTCATTTTTTTCACCTGTAAACAGGAATAATGTTGTCTACCTCATAGATTTATAAGCATTAAACAGAATGATATACATAAAAGATTTATTATAATCTCTGGCATATAACAAGCACTCGGCATAAATATTTTTTTTCCCTAGGACTTCATAAATGGGACAAAAATAACATTAAAAAGATCTGAAGCCATACAGTGGGGTACATCAGAAATAACTTATTAAGTGGCATATTGTATTGACCCATATGTTTATATATTCTTGGTTTATTGGTTGAATAAATAACTGGTTTCTACAAACAAACAAACCAAAAAGAAAACACTAAAGTTAATATTTAGCTCTTACTCAGAGTTCTAATTTATATATTCTTGGTTTATTGGTTGAATAAATAACTGGTTTCTACAAACAAACAAACAAACCAAAAAGAAAACACTAAAGTTAATATTTAGCTCTTACTCAGAGTTCTAGTTTTAATTCCAGTCCCTTTTTGGCAAATAATTGGTTAGGCCTCTACCAGTAGTGACATATGAAAATGTCACTATCCTGATACAGGTCCAAGTTCTTTCTTCTGTGGTCATTCTGGTTCTATGTGGTCTTTTGTTCCTCTTTCACATCCTGGGCCGGTCTGTGTCCCACACCTACCTCTGCCCCATGCTTTTCCATGCATGGCTGCTTATGTCCTTGTATCAAGGTTGACATGCCATTGCAGTACGTTCACAGGTGCTCTTTGCAATGGCACAAAGTTCAGACTTTGAGTTTCAGAGTCTTCATCAACTTTCCTATAAATGTAGCTATTTCTGTACCAAATGATATCTGCACAAATTAATGCAATGCTAAGCCTTAATAAATGGGGGTCTACCCATCAATGATTGCACTATAAAGGTCTTTTTTGTTGCCTGGGAGGTGGGTTTTTTGCTCCAGTGTTGTAATATATATTTTCAAAATGGCCCTGGAAGTTGACAAAAAAGAAATATCTTTTAATCCAGTGCACACATACACACATATATATTTGATGACACAGCATACACGGGAAAAAATAATATGTATGCAGATCACTTGGTGCTGGAGGTGACCAGCTGGATTCTTGTACTGCTCAGGCCTTGCCTGACGTGCCATAGGGTCAGTTTCTTGGCATACCCATCACAACCTATTCATGACATGCTGACTTGTTGGAAAGTTCTGTTCTGGACTTCCTTGACATTGAGCCATAAAAAAGACCCTTTTAACACAAAGTTCTACCCACCTCTCTCTATCCCTCAGCCTCCTAAATAGTTCCTGTTAAAGCCTTGCCCTCTATTTTTGTTTTCTGGCTTGCTACATCAATTGTCACCTTATCTTTAGGAGCCTGATTCATGTTTCACGATTGTCCCTGTTGACTATACTTGAGTGTCCCTGAATTTGCAGTAACAGATCTGGCCCCCAGCAATATTTGTGCTTCTCCTGTCTTGGGAGTTGCTTGTTGTCCCCTTCCTTCAGATGTGATGCACATTATAATTAGTCTCTTCTGCTTCAGGAATGAATATTGAGTTCTGTGAAATTAATGACATTATAGAGCAGATATAGGTCTCTTCTTGGCATCTTCAGTACATTTGGAACATTGCAGAAGAAAAGCATTATAGTTATTTATGTGACTTAGGAACTAATTCCTTCTATGACTTTTAAAATGACATTTTTAAATGAAGATGTTATTAACCAAGAAGAAAGCACTCCTGGAGAACTACTGATTGCTTATAATAACGCTGGTCAGGGAGAACTGGATTCTGGCGCTGCACGTAAGAGGTCTGTTGATAGCACGGACGGACTCAGAAGGGTGAGTTAAGGGTGATAGAGCAGCAGGAGCCAGTAGGAACATGTGGAGCCTTTAGCCTGGAGAAAAGAAGTCCAAGGGGAGGTGGGAAGCTATTTTCAGCTCTCTGGGGAAGAATTAATAAAACTAATTTTGAATTCTTCAGTCAACAGAACTAAGACTAAAGGGGAAAAAAGGTAGTCACAGGAAGAAATGCAAACAACACATTTAAAAATCAGTGACTAGAGTCAACAGTGGGTGTTAGTCTTCCAGAAGTTTTTTATGTAAACCCAAACCTATATACACACATACATACATTCATACATATTTTATGTCATGTAAATATATTTAAGCATATTTTTACAAAAATGGGATCATGGCCCATATTTTTTCCTAGACTGGGAGACAAATTTGGATTCCATGTAATAAAGCCTTTCTGAGAATTGGGAATATCTAGTAGTGGAACAGACTGTGTCATGAGTAGTGAGCTTGCAATGAGTACAAGTCATTGGAGTAGCACAGGCCAGCAGGTCTCCAAATTTAATATTTATGCACATGTCCTGGAGATCTTGGTAAAATGCAGGTTCGTATTGAGTAGGTCTAGCCAGGGTGTATTGTGACATTCTGCGTTTCTAACAAGATACCAGATGTTTGTAGTCCTAGGACCACACTTTGAGGAACAGGGTTTAACTGAACATCTCTAGGGATTATTACAATGGATGCCTGTCTTCGGTTGGGATAAAATATCTCTAAGTTTCCTTGCAACGTGAAGGTTTTATTTTATCTTGATTATATATCCACCTATGGAAAAGAATGGTGTTTCTTTCTTTCTTTTTTTTTTTTTAAAGATGACCAGTAAGGGGATCTCAACCCTTGGCTTGGTGTTGTCAGCACCACGCTCAGCCAGTGAGCAAACTGGCCATCCCTATATGGGATCCGAACCCGTGGCCTTGGTGTTATCAGCACCACACTCTCCCGAGTGAGCCACGGGCTGGACTGAAAAGAATGGTGTTTCTATGTGAGTGTTTTTATTTATCATCTCACCACTACTCACTGGCCCTTTCTTTTAGCTTTTTCTAGTACAGACTACACTGTGATGATAACTATGATTATAACATGTCCTCTTTTAATAAAGCAAAAACTGTATTCCTTAACTTCTACTGATTCCATATATCTTTATTTATAAAAATACATTTCTATATACTTTAGGATCATTTCTATGTGTCTAAGTTAGTTTCCATAGTAATATGAGAATTATATTTAAATGACATCCCTTGTAACTTTCATAAGGAACCAGAATAAAAATAATAGATAATCATGTGCTTAACAATTAAGCACAGCTTACATTCTAGGCACTGTTTTAAGGGTTTTATATGTATATGTTATTTAATCTAAAATACAAAACTGTGGAATAAGCACTGTTATGCCATTTTATTGGTTATGAGAATGAGGTACAGGGAAATAAAGTAATTGGCCCAAATTACCACCTAGCTAATAAGTAGTAGAACTGGAATTTGAACCCAGGAAGTCTAGCTTCTCAGTTGGGGATCTCAACTATTATACCCATATTGAAACAATGCATTGGTGTAATGCAAAGTATATTATCTTACACTTATATTACAATGTGGATTTTCTTTTTAGTACCATTAGGGTAACATTTGTTGGTCAATAATTTAGTCTTTTAAATATTCACTTCTTTGCCTTTGAGAGCATCTTTGCTGCATTTTGTAATTTCTAACTTATTTGTAGAATTGCCTTAGACACATGAAATGTGTTGGAAGAACTGATTTGAATTTCATGATATAAAACTTAAAATAGCACTTGTAAGATGCTTATGAGAATTTTGTAAACTCAGAAATACAATTTGCTGACACTTGCTAAAACTAAAGGATGCCTGTGTTTTGATATTGATTTGAATAATCAAAAAAAAATTGGCAGAATTACACTTCATACCTCAAATATTCCACACCATCCTTAAGAGAGAAATTCGTTCACATAAGTGATTTTTTTTCCAACGTGTCTCATTTTCTTAGTAAGTAAAGAATGCTTAAGATTTTATCCTCACGCTTTGAAATTTTTTTTCTGTAAGGAGAATGAAAAAGAGTAATTAAATGAGTAAGAGTGAGTTCCAGGCATCGCAAGCCTCAGAGTTGTCCAGGACAAGATCTGCCCATTTTGGCACATTGTGAGCCTTGCTAGAAGCTGGAGAAGAGGAAGAGCAGTGAAGGTGGGTGATGAGATCAAGACTGTGATTCTGAAGAAGCCAGAGATACCGAGAGTCAGAGATGCGGGTCAGTGACAGTCCTTCTAGCATGATTCACAGTTGTAAGAATTAGCAGGGGCTATTTGTTTCTGTTTTCCAAAAATGTACATTTATTAAAATTTAGTAATAGATAATACATTCCCATAGTTCAAAAAATATAAAGAGCAGAATTTTAACAATTGAGAGGCATGTTAATTATTCACAGAGCTTGGCACATTCATAAGGAAAACTCGGATACAGTCCTGTTTCTCTGTGGGAGTATATTCTACCAATGGACCCCCAGCATTAGAGTTATTTTGTTCATGTTAATGGCATGTATGTGCTCTCATCAATACTCTCTTGCAGGAAGAAAGCATTAAAATGATCCACTATTGGGAAAATTGTTGAGAAGAAAGTGCAGCAGCTCTGGTGTGGTTTCTGTGTTTCATTGGTTCTCCTTGCATCTTGTGCTGAGTGATGACGGTCAAGCATCTAACTAGCGAAGCTGGGACAATGATGATAAACTTAAAAGTCATCAGTGAAGGGGTTTTCTTTACCCAGCTATCAGAACAAAGGCAGTTCTTAAAAAATTACCTTGTATACCAAGGTTCTTCTTTGAGATATAATCTATACACAGTAAAATGCACAAATCTCAAATATACCACTTGGTGAATTTTGACAAATGTATACACCTGTGTAACCATAATGTAGATCAAGATAGAACATATTCATGGTCCTAGAAAGTACTCCTGTGCCCTCTTGCTGTGGATTTATTGAATTGTGTCCCCCAGAGTTCATATATTCCCACTGTAACTGTTGAGGGTGGGAAATCCTATTATGGTAATTGAAAGGTAGAGCCTTAAAGAGGTGATTAGATGGTAGGACCATGTCATAGTGAATGGGGGTCAGGAGAATTGATCTGAGGGCTTTAAAAGGAGAGTGCCTGAGGAACTATCTCTCTCTCTGCTCCACCATTTTCTGCCATGTGAGACTGCTGCATCGCCGTCACCACCACTAGATGTGTTCCCTGGACTTTGGACTTCCCAGCCTCCAAAACCATAAACAATAGATTTTGTTTTCTTTACAAATTACTGAGTTCCAGGTATTTTGTTACAAGCAACAGAAACGGACTAATACACCTCTTTCAGTCAGTATCTCTCCCACTACCCTTGCACAACATAAAATAGCAAGAGACAACTAACATCCTATCACCAGCTTATTTTTTCCTATTCTCGCCCTTTATCTAAGTGGAATCACATAGTACATTTTTGTGTGTCTGGCTTCTTTCACTCAGCACAATATTTGTGATATTTATCCATGTTGTTGCATGGCGTATTACTCTTTTTTTTTTTGCTTTGTTGTATCTCTCTGTATGATGTTCCACAGTTTGTTTATCCACTCTGCAGCTGATGCACGTTTGGATTGCTTCCAGTTTTGAGCTATTATGAATAAAGCCACCTTGAACAATCTTGTACAGGTCTTCACGTGGGCATATGGTTTCTTTTCTCTTGGGCAGTTGCCTAGGAGAGGACTTGCTAAGTCATAGGGTAGGTGTCTCTTTTTACTTTATTAGAAACTCCCAGTTTTCTGAAGTGTTCATGTCACTTAATCCTCTCAGCAGGATTGTGTGACAGAACAAGGATGGCTCTGGTAACAGTGGTGTGCTGTCCCCTGCTCTCAGGTGGGCAGTTCCACAATCTTATATGCCACTGAGCTGGAGAGAGTGGGAGAGAGTAATAGGCTGGGGATGAGAGGCGATGGAATGATAGAGCGAGTGCATTGGAGGTAATTGAGCTTTCCCTGCCAGCAGGACGAGCTCATTTGCTCCCAGAACTGCTCCTCAGCCTGGTGATGCCTGCCAACCTTCCATTAAGAGCTACACTATAGGCAGACTGGCTGTGTTACAGATTTAATTCCGGGACTGGCTTTCAGCCCACCTGCACCTTGACCTCGTCTCTGCTTGTTCCCTCTCCACACCCACACTGTATTCATCCAGCTTCACAAATACTCTTGTCCTTCTGTTTCTCGTGATTTGCTTGTTTGAACCTCTCATCCCTGGAGCTTTGTAGTCATGAGTTCTCTCCCGTAAGAGGTGGATAACTTTGGGCCAGTTACTTAACATCTCCAACCTTCTATTTCCTTGTCTGTAAAACAGGGATAAGAATGCTATGAGTATTAAAAAGTTAATGCAATTGTTAATGCCTGCAATGGGCTCAGTGCAGCATCTGGCACATAGCACATGCTCAGTAAATGCTGATTATGTTATTCCCAGCACAACCCCTCTTGCAGTACTTCTCAGGTATGATTGGGTCTCCATCCCCCTAGTTCCCCTTAATTGATAATTCTAGTAAAAGACCATTCTGGGAACTTCCCTAGGAATTTATGCCCAGGTTTGTCCCTTTCCAGGGCTTGTCCACTGGAACTTATTCACTGGAATTATTATTCTGAGACATAGTTAAGATGAAACAAACGTCATTTCTACAGAAGACTTTAAAGTTCCTGCCAGCTTGATCTGGAGCTCTTTGGATTTCCTGTTTCATATTTCCCATGAAGAGGATTAAATTTTAAGGATTATACACTAGAAATAGATCTCCATTATGCATTTTCAAGGATTTTAATATATTGTTAAATTCTACTTTTAACATATAAAGGGTATCGCCCTTTTAAAAATGAATTGTTCCCACATGCTAAGTACCTGGACCCTGTTATTCAATTTCCTATTGTTCCTCTGATCTTACTCATGTCTAGGGTGTCTGTCCCATTCACGATACAGAGAACTTCATGAGCCCTGGGAACAGAAAGTTCATTGTTTTTATCTTAAACTGTGTCATCCAATCACTGCTCACTTTCTTCCAAGCTCTTCATTCTGCAATTTTCAAGGATGATGCCACGAACCAGCCTCACCCTTCACACGCATCTCCTGCTGCCTCTTGCCCCAGCATCATGTGGACCTCCCTCCTGTACCCTGTCGCACTGTCCCCACCCCCAGCATACACATCCCAGTGCTTCTCTTCTCCAGACCCTTACTCACGTCACCCCCTCTCTTGTTAGTCCTTCCTCTTCATCCACTTGGAATCACTCTCTACTACTCCTGCTCCCACTCTGCCGCTCCCCTTCCCAGCAAAACTCTTTAGAGACTGGTCTTCACTCACGGTCTCTACTTCACTCCTCCCATTCTTACCCCATGACACTCCGTGATGGCTGTGGTCCCCACCACTCTGATGAAAATTTGCCAACGCCCAACATCTTTCCATCTTGTTCATCTCACTTGACCCCCTAGTGTCACTTGACATGGCCGAAGGGCCTGCCTCTTCCTTGAAATGTGCCCTCTCCTAGCTTCTGGGGCACCCCACTTGCTGCTTTCTCTGCCTGAACTCTCCTCTCCCAGGTCTTCAGGGGGGCCCCCCATCTCATCATGCATTTAAACTCCTTGCAGTGGCCTTCCCAGTCTGGGACCATCCTAACCAAAGCAGCTTCCTCAACCCTTCACCTCGTTTTCTACCTACTTTTTACTTTTAACAGCATTATCCATATATGACATTCTCATTCATTTATATGTATGTTAGCATTTCATGGGGCAGTGGGTAACACTCAAATTGCACATTTGCTGGTAATGATAGCTGACATTTATTGATGCCCTGCTATGTGCTAGTTGCTGTTCTAAGCACTTCACATGCATTAGCTTATTTGTTACTCAAGGTTATCTTATGAAGTAAGAACTATGACTTTCATTTTACATATGTGGAAACCAAGGTACAGAGAAGTTAGATAACTTGCCCTTGGTCCTAGAGCTATAAGTAGCATAAAGAGAATTCAGACCTATCCATCTGGATGCCAAAATCTGTGATAAAAATCATGAAAAGGCAAACCACTGGATTATGCTGCTTCTACGTGCTCCCTGAGAGCACAAGGAGAGATTTGGTGGGACAGAACACCTCCAGTGACACCAGCTGGAGAGAAATAACATTTCATTTCTTCTGGACCATTGAGAACGTAAAAGTTTGGCTTTGCAATGACTCATGAAGTCATGGATCACACACGGTGAAGTATCCATCTCATTTTGCACTGTGTATGGTGAGCGGTCAGGAGCTGATAAAGTGCTTTATGGGCCCGTGTAAGTCTTACAGTAAGAACATAAATTTCTAAAACTTCTAATTTCTAAGTAACAAGATATATGTTATTAAATGAGTCAGTAATCTGGGATGAACTGGAACTAATTTCTAATTAAAACAAAATAAGGAAGACGAGCTGGTCTATATTTTCTTCCCTCTGACCCTCCACTTAATCATTTTAAAGCCACAGCCCTCAAAGATTATTAGCAAAGGAAAGCAGGTTGTAAAGCATTTCTCAGCTAGAGAGAGCAGGTGTTTCCCACCTGTTCAATTCTGTCTCTCGGGCCGAACTTGGCCTTCTTTACATGAATCCACAGCAGCCTCTCCCAGCTTGTTAGCATGCCTGTGAACTGTGGATCTGTTGTTGGCAAGCCTGAGTAGCCCTGAGCAAGAACCAGCCTGCCCATAACCCTGGGCCAGGTCTAACCTGGTCTTAGCAAATCTCATCTCTGCCTCTCTATTGGGTCTGCACAGCACTGCCCTCTGCCTGTTATTTTCCAAAAAGAGAGACCACACACTCAATGGATGTGTTATACTAATGACTTCATATATAGCTCCTCTTAGAAATGTTTGCATTTTTCTGGAAGAGAAGAATTAGAAAGGCCAATGTGTAGCCCCACAGGATGAAAGCCATTATTATTCAGCTACAGTAAACCCTGCAAGGCCCTCAAATCCCACCAGGCCAGTAAATCCAGTCCATGCAGGTATCCAAGGAGTAGTTTTATACAATTGGATTATAAATCAAGTATCTGAGGGAGGAGCTGTTCACTAATTGCCCAAAACGTCCCTTCAGTCTGCCACCTCTTCCCCATTCCCGCAGCTACTCCCTCTTTAGGATCTTATTATTCATCTCCTAGTCAGTTTTGCAAACTTTATTTACCTACCAAGCATCTGGGGCTTTAGATAACATGCAGATTCTGACTTAGCAGGTATGGGATGGGCCTGAGATTCTGCATTTCTGACCAGCTCTCAGAGGATGCCCACACAATTTACCTACCAAGCATCTGGGGCTTTAGATAACATGCAGATTCTGACTCAGCAGGTATGGGATGGGCCTGAGATTCTGCATTTCTGACCAGCTCTCAGAGGATGCCCACACAGCTGGTCCGCAGGATCACCCATTGCATAGCAAGATCCTAGATTAGCACTTTTCAAAGCAGAGCACAAATCAAAATCGGGTGGGGGGTTGAGAGCCTGTTAAAACACAGATCTCTAGACCCCATGGCAAGAGATTTGATTCAGTAGGTCTCAGATGAGGCCCAGGAATTTGCATTTCTAACAAGTTCCAGGTGGTGCCAGTGCTGCTGGTCTGGAACCCACCCTTTGAGAACCAGGGATCCTAGATCATTGTAGTAGCTCCTGACTTGTCTCCCTGCCATCTCTGCTCTATTTCACTGTCACCAGAATTGTCCTTTAAAATTCTGAAAATGGGGCCAGCCCGGTGGCGCACTGCTACAGTGCGCTGCTTGGGAGCGTGGCGGCGCTCCCTCTGAGGGTTCGGATCCCACATACAGACCGGCCGCTCACTGGCTGAGCGAGGTGCGGGCGTGACACCGAGGGTTGCGATCCCGTTGCCAGTCACGACCCTCTGAGGGTTCGGATCCCACATACGGACCGGCCGCTCACTGGCTGAGCGAGGTGCGGGCGTGACACCGAGGGTTGCGATCCCGTTGCCAGTCACGACCCTCTGAGGGTTCGGATCCCACATACGGACCGGCCGCTCACTGGCTGAGCGAGGTGCGGGCGTGACACCGAGGGTTGCGATCCCGTTGCCAGTCACAAGGAAGGACAAAAAGGAAAAAAAAAAAATTCTGAAAATGATTATATCATATGCTTTCTGACCTTGTTTATAAAATGCTAATGGTTCTCAATGGATGATTTAATACACTTCTAGGCTCTTTGGCATAGAGTAACACACAGTTAGAAATGAGCATCCCTAAGACAGAATTTTGTCAGGTGCCTGCTTCTCTGGTTGTCTTAATGGCAACTATGAGACACAGTCCACCCAGTTCACGTATCTGTATTTATTAGTGCCTTAATTGATTCTTTATTTCAGGGACTTATTTACACTACAAAAGCATTTGCTGGGAATGAATAAACATATACTATAGAATGACATCTACAAATCTTTTAGTACTCCACAACTAAAACATAATACCAGCTATGATGTCATCAGGATTCTGCTGTCAACCCCCATGTTCAATGTCTAGGTCTGTGACAGGAGAAGCTGCTCCATTCTTCTCTGACCCGAACTTCACGACGCTCTGCCCTAGTTTTCTTAATTCTGTTCTGTGAGACCCCTTGCCATTTCTTTTCCAGGCTGCTAGATGCAAGGGTTATTTGTGGTCACTGATGTTTGTTTTGTTGTGGGGATCTGGGTCCTAATTCTTTTTCTTTGAATCTGTAAACACTCCAAGTGCCGTCCATAAAGAGGCTTGACTTGCCTCCAGAATGCACTGCCAGATGCTAGCTTCCAGCTTTACTAACCAACCCGAGAGATGGATTTTGTGGGTTTGTTTGGTCTCCCAATTTGTGCCAGCTGGGCACCATGTCCTTAGTCCACCTTCTTCTTTGTACACAGGCACAAAAGGGAACATTTTATTCTGCTCCTTTGGGTGGGAACAGTCACTTTACTTACGAGGTCTGAGCTAAAATTCAGTTTCTCTATTGCACGATGCTTTGCTTTTGTCTGTGCACATCCATGTCCTTTATTATTTTGCCATTTCAGGCTCAAGTTATTCCAGGCTTCTGAAGGTGTCTACCTTTCTGGTTTAACCTCCTAACACTGGGCACGTCTACTCTGGCCATCCCACAAAAAAGTCACAAACCTTTACAACCTTTGCTTACTTAGTTCCTGCTTCCCAAAATGTCCTCTGCTGTGTATCCTTTCCTGGTGCCCACCCGCACTGGTCTTACACATGCAGACCTATCCAGATCCTAAACTAAATCTTGTTAAGCCCAATGAAAATAGGGCTATGTGGCCCCCAAAGGCAACTGACTCTAAGGCCTCTCGGTTTTTCTTTTGTCTGGTTTTCATAAGAATGTGTGTGTGAGGGAGGAAGGAGATATTTGCTGCAGGCAAATATTTGAACATTTGGGACACAGGGGAAGAAGGGATATAAAGGTTGGTAAAAATGGGCACAGTTGATGTGGATTTGGCATGCTGAAAGGAATTTTTGCCCCTTAATGATCTCTGCTTTGTTTTTGCTAGTATGACCTAAGGCAATTAAAAGCAAAAAACTACTCTAACCAAACTGACAATGACTATTAGTTTTTAGTATACTTGGTACACTGTATGCTCACACTCCATATCTTTTAAGTTTTTAAAAAGTAAAGAAGCTTCAAAATGTCAAAGTCTGCTCCTTTACTCTTTATGATGCCTTTTCAGGAAAAAGGAAAGCGCTGAGCTGTTTGCTTTGGGTTTTTCATGTGCAGACTTGGATGCATTTAAGTATTTGAAATGGGTTGCAGTTGGAAACTTGGGTTTTTTTTACTCTTTATTTCCTTTTGTGTTTTCACCCACCAGTACCCTTAATTGATATACATTGTTCATGCCAGGGAACAAGCTGTGGGTTCAGAATGTTGATGTTTTTGGTGAACACTACAGAATGACCCCAAGACTGAACAGGAGTCACATTTAAAAATGGTTTATTTTTAATTAAGTGCATGCTGACTAGCCACAGGTTCCCCTCCTCATAGCTGTGAAATTGGAAGCCTTGAGTAGCAAATAATGTGAGTTGCCTGACCAGACCAGACCCCTTTCTGCACTGTCCTCTGGCTGTTGCAGGTGCTGATCTCCAGCTGTGCTGCCCTGGGCATTGGAGGGTGTTCAGCAGCACCCCTGCCTTCCCCAGATGCCAGTACCACACTACCGGAGTGACAACCAAAATGTCTCCAGACTTTGACAAATACTTGGGGCTGGACAAGGGAGAAGGTAGATGCAGTGGGCAGTAAAATTGACCCCTTTGAAAATATGTTGGGGAAAAGCCAGCTCTCTTCCTGAAACTTATCCAAACACAATGGAGAGTAGAGGTATTCTGCAAAATGAAGACTCCACTCTTTTTACGATATCACTATTTCCCCTCTACCCAATTTCAGCCAATTTTCTTTAATGACACCTTTCTCAAGCATCTAAAATGCTAGAAGAGAGAGCTGCCATAGTTTCTACTTTGAAGAGTCCAGTAAGGTTGGGAATGGTCCTGACATAAAGTATGGCAGCCAAGGATGTTCGTGTTTTATGTTAGATCATGGCAAGATACAAAATTAGAAGAGGTTTAATAGTGTCCCAGACTTCTATTACATTTTTTAAAAGAAAAATAACTTATTGAATATAACTTCCTGACATTATGAAGGTGGAGATAGTAAAACTCTTCAAAATGTCAGCCCCAAACCACAGGCCTAACTAAGCTAATTTCAACCTTTTCCTGCTGATAAATTTCTCCCTCCCTCAGTTTTTGCCGGCCTATGCAACTCGATCCTTTGTATTTACCCAGGTTGGAAGACCTACACGTGAAAAGATAATTAAACAAACCTAATGTTCAAGGCTTGAGTCATTAATAACTATGATTTTTGTCACTTTAAGAATGTAATGTTGACCTTGTTCTTGGTCAGTCATGAGAATTAAATACAAGAGACGTGCACCAGAGCAAGGCCCTTAGCTCAATAAAGATTTAATTTATACTGTTCCCTAACAGTCTCTTCTTTTTCGTTTACATAGCTCACATTGTGCCTTTTCCCAAAGTAATCATTAGTTATAATTTGAACTATTAACCAAGGCCCTTAGCTCAATAAAGATTTAATTTATACTGTTCCCTAACAGTCTCTTCTTTTTCATTTACATAGCTCACATTGTGCCTTTTCCCAAAGTAATCATTAGTTATAATTTGAACTATTAAGCACACACCTCCTTAATCTTGTTATTTTGTTGTTACATTAATCATAGAAATGCCAAGCAAAATTCTGTCCCAGAACTCTTAGTCTGCTTTAAAGTAAAGCTAATGTTCACTTTTCAATGAGCTATTAAATAAATCCACTGACATATGGGGTCAAAAGTCTTCTCCTGTCCCAGGAGCTCAAACTGTATTGAATAGTTGCCTTTGGAATCCCAAAGAGAGCAGCAGCAGTAGGAGCTGTGTCCCTGGAAGACTTCTTCTGTTCCCAAATGAATGTCCTTCCTCTCCCGAAAGAAATCAAAGAGGAAGGACAAGAATCATCTGAAAGAGAACTCAAGAAGTAAATGCACAGTTTGGTGAAAAGCTAACTAGCTAGAGAGATAGAAGGAAGATATAGACTTTTGAGAGAAATGGGAATTTTAAAGTGTTTGTGGCATGGAGGGGAGATAACTAAAAACAAAGCCAAGTGCTAAATATAGAAACTATGGAAATAAATAGCCCAAGCTCCCAGGATAGCCTCAGCTTTGATGTTAAGCAGCAAAGCAGCTCCAAAGGGGTTCCTATGTAAAGCCATAAACAGGAAAGGATTAAGAATATGCTGATTAAAAGAAACAAACAAGTTTTACCTCTGAATTTTGCTATTTATGGAATAAAAGACAGGAGTGTCAGAACCAGCATTTTGTAGAATTAAAATTCTTCAGTTTATAGTGGGGAAAAAAAACATACAGTCCATTGTTTTGAAATGTCTATTTCACAATTTGTTGCAAGGAAGCTTTAAAAAGGTAGGTGCCTTATTCTGAGAATCCTAGCTGGCTAGTAAGGAAATCATGGACATAAACTCTGATGAGTAGGCCTGAAACTTGATGATGTGTCTAAAATAAATTTTATATGTGCTTTTTGTTTACAATTCCTTGAATCCCTCTTCTTGGAAATTTCCATTAGTAGGGTGATACTGTGTAAGTAATGGATAGAGGTACATAGTGTGTTTGCTGGTAAGTGGAGAATGTGGCTATATCAGGGGAATTGGAATCATCAAAAAATATATGTGGAGTTGACCATCAAAGTATTACTGTACCTACCATTTCTTTTATGGCTACTGATAATATTACTATTACAGTGGATGAACTTAGGCCTTAAAGATAAGGAAAAACATAAGGGTGATGAATTTTTCAAGTTAAATTTCAATTTAATTCTATTAAGAAATATCTATGAAACCTCAGGGTTGCTTTATGTTTATGAGACTAGAAAACAAAAATAGCCTGGCTCCTTAAGAAGCCAGGTGATAAATCATTTCACAGGAGAAAAAGATTGGGAATATTTTGGAAGATATGATTATAGAAACTTTGTAAGTTCCTTTTGGGGAAGAAGTGTTTATATTCCCAACTAAGAGGTGATATTCTAGAGCAGAGAAATCTAGGAAGTGGGTCTCAGGACAATCCCAAAGAGAGGAGAAATCATTCATTCTGTGACTCCATCATCTTTCAGCAAATGTTTGTCTAATTGCTACAGAACACGCAAGTCATGCTGATTCAAATATATGCAGAGAGAAAAATACTTCCTCTACATAGTATCTATTCTCCGCTCACCCTTCCCAGCCTCTCTTGCAGCTAAATGTCACTGTGAGACAAGATCGTGGCTGAGATGTGTAGGCAGAATCCTGTGAGAATTTCAGGAGACCTTTTCTTAGAGGGAGGATTATGTGCTTCTTCATGCTTCCCTCTTTGCTGCAGGCTAAAATTTTGCCAGTATGAATTGTGTTTGAGTAGGCATTTCTACCATGATGTATATTCTGCAAGTTGAGGATTGAGAGACTGTCAGACAGAAAAGGTTGGGTCCCAAATACCTTCGAGGAACAGCCCTGCCCAGGCCTGGACTCCTACCTCCAGGCTTCTTTTATGTGAGAGAGAAATAATTTTCTCTCCTGTGTAAGCTGCTATTATATTGGCCTTTCTTTTACTTATAGTTGAGCTTAAACTTAACTGATATACATTCACTATGATTATAAGCAGGATTAAAATATACTTATTTTATATTTAGCAGTTTGTTTATTTCCCCAGTTCATGCTGAAACTAGGGCAATATTTCGGCTTAAAAACAGACCTCAATTGACTAAATGCAGTTGATCAGTTGATTATGTATGGATTGCAAAGAAATGTGAAGTGGAATTTTGGCCTTCAAGCCACCTTCTTCAAAGTGAAGAAACAAAGCATCGAAAAAGCATAAGCATATATATACAAGTTTATATTTTACATACACACACACATATACTCACAAACATATAAACACAGACATACAGAACAATAAGAGCCACTCCATTAGTGTAACAGTTCCATCCAATAGAACCAGTGGTACAGGGAGTAAAAAAATAGCACAGAAAGTAAAATCCTCAGGAGTTGAGAGGAAAGAGCTGAAAGAGATAGAATTTTTGCCAGAGAACCTGGTTGTGAAGATTAGAAACAAAGATTACACAGGTGACAAGAGGGAGAAATGGGACATAGTGAATATATTGAAACAAAATGAAAGTGTTTTAGGTCATTATCATAATATGCCATGTTTGCAGTTCAAGTTTGGTTAAATTCTCTTTTGCTAGTGTTCATTTTTTTTCATCTGGTCTTGACTGAATGCATAAGTTAACATGATAGACCTCACAGTTCCACTGGAAGTATTTTCAGGAAAACTGTGCAATTAGTGTCTGAATTTTTCCTGTGAAGATTCTTCACTGTTTGTATTCAACTTTCAGTTCTGTGGTCAAAGGAAATGAGAGAATGATTGCAGTGTAATGATTGTGTCTGGAGAGGAGAAAAGCAAGGCGGAGCACTGGTTGTTGGCTGGCAGCATTGCTAGTGGAGACTGGACAAGTAGGACATTTAAAACACTGGAGTGAAAATGATGGTTTTTAAAAAGGAAATAAGTAAGATGGAGAAATGTAACAAGCAGGTTTTATAGGACTAAGTAGAAGATGAGGCACTGGTTGTTGGCTGGCAGCATTGCTAGTGGAGACTGGACAAGTAGGACATTTAAAACACTGGAGTGAAAATGATGGTTTTTAAAGAGGAAATAAGTAAGATGGAGAAATGTAACAAGCAGGTTTTATAGGACTAAGTAGAAGATGAGCACCCTGAGATGGAGAAATATGGGGGTCAGAAGGGGCTGTGGAAAAAGTACTGAGCATAGTCCAGTTGAGGAGTAAATCACCACATGAAAAAGACCCAAATGAAAAGGAGACATAAAACTGCTTTTATTCACATGATTTTCTATGTAGTAAAACCCAAAGAATTTACAAAAAAAAACTTTAGAAAAAATAAGTGAATACAGCAAAATTGCAGGATGCAAGATCAATGTGCAAAAATCAATTGTTTTTCCATATTCCAGAAGTGAACAATTGGAACTTGAAATTTTTTAAAATACCATTTAAAATAACACCAAGAAGTGAAATACTTAGGGATAAATCTGACAAAAAATGTCAAGGACCCCAGCCCAGCCAAGTGCGTGCCAATCAGAGAGGTGCCCAGCCATAGAGGCCCATGATCCGTGGAGACCACACGCACTGCAGAGCCAGCATGCAGCCCAGCAGGTAGGCCTCACCACCACCACCCAACTCTATCCCCAGCCCAGCTGAGTGTGCACCGATCAGAGAGCCGCCCAGCTGGAGAGGCCTATGATCCACAGAGACCACATGCCCTGCAGTGCCAGTGCGTGACCGAGCAAGTAGGCCTCGCTGCCATTGCCTGACTCCATCCCCAGCCTGGCTGATTGCATGCTGAGACAGAGAGGCACCTCCCCAGAGAGGCCCAAGACCCGAGGCAACCATGCACCCGAGGCACCAGTGGGCAACTGAGCAGACACTGAGGCAGCCATGCCAAATTAACAGCCCCAGCAGCATCCTAACCAGACAATAGTGTCAAACCAGTGGACCATGAAATCCCCTGCCACAATGACTAAACATTGAAGGAAAGACACCAGAAATATGAGAAATCAAGAAAGTACACCACCAAAAGGTAATAACTCTCAAGCTCTAGATCCTATAGAACAAGAAGCCCTTGAAATGTCTGACAAGCAATTTGAGTGATAATTCTAAGGAAACTAAATTAGATACAAGAAAACCCAGCTAGACAACATGATGGAATGAGGAAAAGTATACAGGACCTGAAAGAAGAAATGTACAAGGAAATCAATGCCCTGAAAAAGAATGTAGCAGAGCTTGCGGAGCTGAAGAATTCATTCAACGAAATAAAAGCATGACAGAGAGTTTAACCAGCAGGCTTGCAGGAGCAGAAGAGAGAACTTCTGCCCTTGAAGAGGGGCTGTTTGAAATAACACAGGCAGACAAAAAAAAAAAAGCTAAGAAAAAAGAATTAAAAACATTGATGAGAATATAAGAGACATATCAGACAAACTTAAGCACTCAAATATCTGAGTCATGGGTATTCCGGAAGGGGAGGAAAAATGAGATTGCATTGAAAATATATTCAACAAAATAGTGGCAGAAAACTTCCCAGGTATAGGAAAAGACACAGACTCAGATTAAGGAAACTCGAAGATCTTCAACTGTATTCAACCTAAAAAGATCTTCTCCAAGATATGTTATAGTCAAATTGGCAAAACTCAAAGACAAAGAGAGAATCTTAAAAGCTGTAAGAGAGAAGCATCAAATCACTTATATAGGAGCCCCAATTAGACTAACATCAGACTTTTCATGACAAACCCTAAAAGCCAGAATGGAATAGGATGATATATTCAAAATACTAAATGACAGAGATTGCCAGCCAAGAATACTCTGCCTTACCCTACAAGACTATCCTTCCGAAATGAAGGGCAAATAGTACATTCCTCAAACAAACAAAAACTGCGGGAGTTCACTACCACACAACCACCCTTACAAGAAATTCTCAAGGGAGTACTGTGTTTGGTACCTGAAAAATAATTACCACTGCCATAAAATCTCAAGAAAAATCAAAACTCACTTGTAAAATAAAAATGCCGATGATGAGGAGAAAAAAAAATTTATCTACAACCCAAGGAATCAACAAATACAGTAAATCAGAAAGAAAGGAGCAAAAGACACTTAAGACATCCAAACAAAAATCAATAAAATTCAAGGAGTAAATCAACACTTTTCAATAACAAATCTTAATGTAAAAGGCTTAAATTCCCCAATCAAAAGACACAGACTGGTTGACTGGATTGAAAAGGAGGACCGAACTATATGCTGCCTTCAAGAGACCCACCTCACCTATAAAGACTCACATAGACTAAGAGTGAAAGGATGGGAAAAGATTTGCCATGGAAACAGAAATGAAAAATGAGCTGGAGTAGCAATTCTTATATCTGATAAAATATACTTTAAACTAAAAACCATAAAAAAGAGATAATGAGCGCCACTACATAATGATAAAAGGATTGATCGATCCATCAAGAAGACATAACAAACATAAATTTACATGCACCCAATGTTGGAGCAGCCAGCTTTATAAAGCAAACTCTACTAGACCTAAAGAAGGAAATAGACACTAACACCATAATAGCAGGGGACCTGAACACCCCACTATCAGGAATGGACAGATCATCTAGGCAAAGAATCAACAGAGAAACACAAGATCTAAACAACACTCTAGACCAATTAGACTTGGCAGATATCTACAGAACATTCCATCCAGCACCCTCAGAATATTCATTCTTCTCATCAGCACATGGATAGATCACATATTTGGTCACAAATCAAGTCTCACCAAATTTAAACAAATTGGAATCATCCCAGGTATTTTTTCAGACCACAATGGATTAAAATTAGAAATCAATAACAAATGAAATTCTGGAAACTATACAAATACATGGAAATTAAACAGCATTTTACTTAATGACATATAGGTCCAAGAAGAAATCAAGCAGGAAATCAAAAAATTTCTTGAAACTAATGAAAACAATGGTACATCATACCAAAACCTGTAGGAAACTGCAAAAGCAGTACTCAGGGGAAATTCATCACATTAAATGCTTGCTCCAGAAGAATGAAAAGATGGCAAGTGAACAACCTAATACTTCACCTTGAAGGACTAGAAAAATAAGAACAATCCAAACCCAAAGTTAGCAAATGGAAAGAAATCATTAAGATCAGAGCAGAACTTAATGAAATTGAATCCCAAAAAATGATACAAAAGATCAATGAATCAAAAAGTTGTTTTTTTGAAAAGATAAATAAAATTGACAAACCATTAGCACGGCTAACTAAAAAAAGAAAACAGAGGACCCAAATAACAAAATTAGAAATGAAAAAGGTGATATTACAGCTGATACCTCTGAAATACAAGGAATCATTCAAGCCTACTATAAACAACTATATGCCAACAAATTTGAAAATCTGGAGGAAATGGATAAATTTCTGGACACACACAAACTACCAAAACTAAGCCAAGAAGATGTAGAAAATCTGAACAGAACAATAACAATAAAAGAGATTGAAGCTGTTATCAGAAGACTCCCAACAAAGAAAACTCAAGGACCACATGGATTCACAGCAGAATTTTACTATTCAAAGAGGAATTGACACCAATTCTCTACAAACTATTCCAAAAGATTGAAACAGAGGCAATTCTCCCAAACTCATTCTATGAAGCAGACATCACCCTGATACCAAAACCAGGTAAAGATACAACTAAAAAAGAAAACTACAGGCCAATATCTTTGATGAATATGGATGCAAAAATCCTCAATAAAATACTAGCTAACAGAATACAGCAACACATATGCAAAATTTTACAATGATCACGTGGGATTAATCCCAGGGATGCAAGGTTGGTTCAACATATGCAAATCAATAAATGTGATACACCATATCAATAAAATCAAACACAAGGACCATATGATCATCTCTATAGATGCTGAAAAAGCATTTGATAAAATTCAACACTCATTCATGATAAAGACTCTCTATAAGTTAGGTATAGATGGAAATTCCCCCCCCCCCCCCAAAGCCATATATGATAAACCCACTGCCAATATCATCCTGAATGGGGAAAAGCCAAAAACTTTTCCTTTAAGAACAGGAACTAGACAAGAATGCCCACTCTCACGACTCCTATTCAACATAGCATTGGAAGTACTAGCCAGAGCAATCAGAAAATAGAAGGAAATAAAGGGCATCCAGATTGGAAAAGATGAAGTCAAACTGTCCCTCTTTTCAGATGACATGATCCTATATATTGAACAGCTTAAAGCCTCTACAAAAAAACTCTTGGAGTTGATAAATGATTTCAGCAAAGTAGCAGGATACAAAATCAACACACAAAAATCAGTAGCATTTCTATTCTCCAATAGTGAACATGCAGAAAGAGAAATCAAGAAATCAAGAAAGCTTGCCCATTTACAATAGCCACCAAAAAATAAAATGCTTAGGAATAGAGTTAACCAAGGATGTGAAAAATCTCTATAATGAGAACTACAAACCACTGCTGAGAGAAATTAAAGAGGACACAAGAAGGTTTAAACATATCCCATGCTCTTGGATTGGAAGAATCAACATTGTGAAAATGTCCATACTACCCAAAATGATATACAAATTCAGTGAAATTCCCAACAAAATTCCAATGACATTTTTCTCAGAAATGGAAAAAACTATCCAGACATTTATATGGAATAACAAAATTCCATGCATAGCCAAAGCAATTCTAAACAACAACAAAAAATAAAGCTGGAGGCATAACACTACCTGACTTTAAACTATACTACAAAGCTATAATACCCAAAACAGCATGGTACTGGCATAGAAACAGACACACTGATCAAAGGAATTGAAGAGAGAATCCAGAAATCAACCCACACACCTACAGCCATCTGATCTTTGACAAAGGTGCCAATTCTATACACAGGGGAAGAGACTGCCTCTTCAGCAAATGGTGCTCGGATAACTGGATATCCATATGCAGGAGAATGAAAATAGACCCATACGTCTCACTGTATACCAAAATCGACTCAATATGGATTAAACAATTAAATATATACCCAGAAACAGTAAAACTTCTTAAAGAAAATATAGGAGAAACACATCAGTAAGTAAGACTGGGCACAGACTTCATGAATATGACCCCAAAAGCACAGTCAACCAAATGAAAAATAAACAAATGGGATTATAAGAAACTAAAAATCTTCTGCACAGCAAAAGAAATAATTAACAGAGTTAAAAGACAACTGACAGAGTGGGTGAAAATATTTGCAAAATATACATCTGACAAAGGATTAATATCCAGAATATACAAGGAACTCAAAAAACTTTACAACAGAAAAACAAGTAACCCAATTAAAAAGTGGGCAAAAGAGCTAAGTAGGCATTTCTCAAAGGAAGATATACAGATGGCCCACAGACACATGAAAAAATGCTCAACATCACTCAGCATCCAGGAAATGGAAATCAAAACCACACTGAGATACCATCTCACCCCAGTTAGGATGGCTAATATCCAAAAGACTGTGAACGATAAATGCTGGCGAGGTTGCAGAGAAAAAGGAACTCATACATTGTTGGTGGGACTGCAAAATGGTGCAGCCTCTATGGAGGTTCCTCAAACAATTATAGATAGATTTACCATATGACCCAGCTACCCACTGCTGGGAATATACCCAGAGGAATGGAAATCATCAAGTTGAAGGTATACCTGTTCATTGTAGCACTCTTCACAATAGCCCCAATCTTCATCACAGCACTATTTACAATAGCTAAGAGTTGGAACCAGCCCAAATGTCCATCATCAGATGAGTGGATATGGAAAATGTGGTATATCTATACAATGGAATACTACTCTGCTGTAAAAAAGAATAAAGGGCATCCAGATTGGAAATGGGCATGAAATTTCAGGGCGTGAAATTTCAGGGTGGTGAAATACTGCCATTTGCAGCAACATGGATGGACCTAGAGAGAATTATATTAAGTGAAACAAGTCAGGCACAGAAAGAGAAATATCACATGTTCTCACTTATTTGTGGGAGCTAAAAATAAATAAATAAATAAATACAAAAATGACTGGGGGGTGGGGGGGTCGAAGACACAACAATTACAATTCCTTGAAGTTGATATGATAAGCGAACAGAAAGGAGGTTGTTGGGGGGAGGGAGGAAAGAGAGGAGGGAGGGCGGTTTCAGTAATGGGCCACAATAATCAACCACATTGTATATTGGCAAAATAAAATAAAATTTTTTTAAAAAGATATATAGAAGCGAAACATAAAAAAAAGTCAAGGATCTATATGTGGTATATTATAAAACAGTGATAAAAGTAGTCAAAGAAAGTCTAAAGAGATTGGGAGATATTCTATTTTCATGGATGGAAAGGTTTAATACTGCAAAGAAGTTATTTCTTCCAATTTGAACTATAGATTCAATGCAATTCCAACCAAAATCCCAGAAATCTTTTTTAAGATGTTGATACACTTTTTGAAAACTTCGTATGGTAATACAATGAGCTTAGAATAGACAACACAACACTAAAATGGATGAACATGGAGAATCCACATTATCTGATTTTAAGACTCACTATGAAGCTATGTTAATCAAGAAACCATGATATTGGTGAAAGAAGAGACATATAGATCAGTAGAACATAATAGAGAGCCCCCAAATAGATCCATATAAGTATAGTTAACTACTATTTTTTACAAAAGTACAAGAACCGTTTAATGGAGAACAGATAGTATTTTCAACAAATAGTGCTGGAACAATTTGGTGTTCATATGCAAAAAAGTGAAATTAGACACAGAGCTTATAGCTTACACAATAATTAATTCAAAATGTGTCACAGAACTCATGTAAAATGCAAACCAATAAAACTTCTAGTAGGAAAAAAGAGAAATTTTGTTTAATCCTGGATTTGTGGATGAGTTTTTAGATACAAAATCAAAAGCATGATTCATGAAAGAAAACTGATAAATTGGATTTCACATGAATTAAAAAGTTTTGCTATGGTAAAGACATCTTTAAGAGAATGAGAGAAAAAGACACAGACAGAGAAAATATTTGAGAATCACATATGATGAAGGAATTGTATCCAGTATATACAAAGAACTCTTACAACCCAACAGTGAAAAAACAATATAATTAAAGATTTGGCAAAACATCTGAATAGACACCTCACCAAAGAAGATATACGAATAACAAATACATGTATGAAAAGATGCTCAATATCATTTGTCATAAGAGAAATGCAAATTCAAACCCCAATGAAATATCACTGCACACAATCAAAATGGCTAAAATTAAAAAAATAATAACAATACCAATTGCTGGCAAGGATGCACAGCAATGGTATCTTATATTAATTATTAGTGGGAATGTAAAATGGTATGGTCACTTTGGAAGACAGTTTGGCAGTTTCTTACAAAACTAAACATACATATTACCACATGATATAGCAATTGTGCTCCTAGGTATTTACCAAATTGATTTGAAAATTTATGTCTACACAAAAGCCTGTATGCAAATGTTTGTAGAAGCTTATTTATAATAATTCAAAACTGGAAGCAACCAAGATATCCTTCAATAGGCTAATGGATAAACAAGTATGATATATACATTGGAATACTATTGAGTGATAAAAAGAAATTAGCTATCAAACCATGCAAAGACATGAATGAATCTCAAAACATATTGATACATGAAATAAGTGAGTCTAAAAGACTGTATCTTGTATGATTCTATTTATAAGATATTCTGAAAAAGGCAAAACCATAGAGTTAGCAAACAGATCGGTGGTCGCTAGGGCGAATTGAAAAGGTGAAGCACAGTAGATTTTTCAGGGTGGTGAAACTATTCTGTATGATATTGTAATGGTAGGTGCATATACTATACATTTATAAAAATCCATAGAACATTACAGCACCAAGGGTGAACCTTAGTGTTTTTAAATTTTTTTAAAAGCATTTAAAATGTCCAGGGAATCCCAGTATGGAATGCAGATTGTGACAAAAGAAACTAACTATATTACTATTATATAAAACAACCTTGCTGAACAGGGTGGGGAAAAAAGTTGCCGACAAGTAATTTTGTATACAGTGTGACAAGAATATGCTGGAATTGAATTATTAGGTGGATGGCAGATGGTGAAAGCAGCGAAGGTCACTGTTGGAGTGGATGGTTGTGGAGTGAAGGAAGGGGGCTAGACTGATGCATGTGGGCACGGACAACAATTGGAGACATTGGTGTGAACTCATTTTTATAGATACAGGTGAAAACAGTTACAGATAGTGTGTGTGTGTACAGATGGATTTGTGTACACACCTATATTTCCAAACCCTGTTCACTATAAGAGGACCAAAAAGCAATATGGGTCAATGAGTATACCCAATCCCCCTGATCTTAGTTTATAATACCACTCTTCAATAAAAGGAACCAGAGCTCCTTGAAGAAATGAATGATTCTGGAACTGAGGAAGGGAATTTACAAGACAAGCTTGGAGCATCTAACAGTGCCAGGAAGAAAGAAAGTGTTCAAGAAACGCAAGAGTGAAGTTATGTCAAAGGGACACAGGGAGCCAACTGAAATTGTTCTCAATGGTCAAAGCTGGAGCAATTGAAGCAACACAATAGTACTGGATTATAACTCAAGGTATAATATAAATACCCATAAGTCCATACTATTATAAATCAAGGGATTGAATAAATAAATAATTGGGAAGAATAACAATTCTCTCATATAGAAGAATCTCAAATAATTTATGTAGATAATGGCCCATTAAGGAAGTTGTACATATCTGCCACTTCTTAAGTGTGAGCTTCACGTAGCAACTTCCTTCAAAGAGCACAGTAAACCGGGGGGGGGGGGGGG
>NW_007732186.1:104177-106223 GCF_000696425.1 Galeopterus variegatus
GCCATAATAATCATATACATTGTATATTGACAAAATAAAAATTAAAAAAAAAAAAAGAGCACAGTATGGGAAAAGGGGATAAAGAGTAACTCTACAGCACAGAACCCTGACAAGCACTGCCTCAGTCAGGTGATCAAGGATTATATTATCAGTATTAAGTGATTTTCATAGTATGTACCTTTGCCATGATATGATGGAAATGGTGCTTCATCTCTGTGGCCTTTATCCCCAAACCCATAACTCCTGTCTAATCATGAGAAAAACATGATATAACTATATTGAGGGATATTCTACAAAATACCTGACTAGTATTCCAGGAAACTGTCAAGGTCGTCAAAAACAAAGAAAGCCTAAGAAACACTCACAGTACAGAGAATCTAAGAAGACATGAGGACTAAAAGTAATGTGGTATCCTGGATGGGATCCTGAAACAGTAGGTCAAAACTAACGAAGTAGGAATAAAGTATTTAGTAGGAATAAGGGGCTTTAGTTAATATTAAAGTATCGGTATTGGTTTATTAATTGTACTAAATATATCATACTAATGAAAGATGTTAACCACTGGGTGTGACATACATGGAAATTCGCTGTACAACTTTTCTCTAAGTCTAAAACCACTCTAGAATAAAAGGTTATTATTATTTTTTTTAAAAAAGGACCAAAACTGAAAGTTAAATGACGGGACAAAGGGTGGATAATGGAGTTATTGTTTAATGTGTACAGAATTTCTATTTGAGAAGATGAAAAGAATCCTTGAGCTTGATGGTGGTGATGGTTGCACAATGATGGGAATGCAGTAAGTGCCACTGAGTTGTGCCCTTAAAAAGGATCAAAATGGTAATTTGTATGTTATGCATATTTTATCACAATAAAAAAATCCAAAAAAGGCCTGAAGAAACAGAAAATTAGAGAAGAGAAACATCACAAGGACTAAAACCAACATTTAAAAATGGACAAAAGAGAAAGCAGTAGGGTTGGAAAGAGGAATATATGAGGTCCATGGTGGGAAATAGTCCATTACTAGAACACCAGGAAAAAGAACATTCATTAGGAAATCACAGAGGATAAAAGAGTACTCAGGGTTTTCCTCTATTTTCTCAGTTTTTAAGTTGTACACACTATCTCCCCAAAATCCTAAAAAAGAAGGCAAAGAAATCACCTTTTTGTTTATTAATATTAGTACTGAATGTGGAAAGACAGAACAAAAAGTGGGGGCCTTGATACACTGTGGCCCAGAATGTTGGCCCTCTGCGAGGAGGAGACTGAGGTTAGTCAGATGGCATATTTATGGATGGTCACGTCGAAGCCAGCCATTGCACTATGTCTATTTCACATGTTATTGTTACCCCCACAACAGCATTACATGCCAGTACTATTGTTTGCCACCACTGCACAGAGCTGGCATTTAAGATCATAGTTTTCTGTCACTGACTTGAATTAATTGGTAGCACTGAAAAGTCCTGTAGACATAGGAATTTATAGCAGAATTTTTCAGGAAGAATATAATATTTAAGTGAACTTAGCTAATCCTGCTTTTGCTAGAGAATGCTTGCTATAAATTCAATGGGATTCTGTCTATCAAGTCAGAGAAATGAGTTAAGCCAGGTGTGTTGAGATATCTGGGATATTAGAGTCTACAGTCATGAAATGGAACCCTAGTTGTCCTACTCTCTAGCCATGTGATCTCAAGTTACTAAACATATAGAGGTCTCAGTTTTACCATCTATACAATGGAGATAAGTTTGGTTCTTTGTTTGTAACATTCTTTTTTCTTTTCTAACATCTCATGTGTCTGTGATATTTTATAGTCTGAGATAGGGGCATTTGTCCTTAAAAAGAAAAAACAAGATAAAGATCATAAAAGCCCTGTATTAATTGGAGTATCCTAGCTACTATAAAAAAATAAACTCCAGAATTTCAATGGCTTAACACAATCAAAAGTATTTCTCATTCAGTTAGGAGTCCAGTGTGGGTGTTTTTGATATAAAGGTGTCTTTCTTCTACTTAGTAATACAGGGACCTGTGCTCTGTCCAACCTAGTAGCTA
>NW_007732186.1:107419-109907 GCF_000696425.1 Galeopterus variegatus
CTCTCTCTCTCTCTCCCTCTCTCTCTCTCTCTCTCTCTCTCTCTCGCCTTCTCTATCTACCAGTGTATCAATTTTCAGATACTCACATATTATGTTTAAAAATAGCACATGATATGATAAACATCAAGCATTTTATTTAAATATAATAACAAGATTTCTCTGAGTGCTTTAAAGTAAATATGAGTGTTTCTAAACAAGAAATCCTAATACGTCCACATGATATTGGTTACCAATCTATGTGTCCATTCCAGTGGTTCTCAAACTTGAGAGTATATTGGAGTCACCTGTTATAACAAGAATGCTAGGTCCCACTTCCCAGAGTTTTCAATTCAGGGCATGTGATATGGGGCCCAGGAATTCACACTTCTCACAAGTTCCTAGATGATGCTGATGCTGCTAGTCCAGGGACCATACTTTGAGAACCACTGATCTTTCTGCCAAATAATACCAAAGGAGGTAAAAGAAAGTTATCAAATCTATGCAGTTTCTCTGAGGTTGAGCTATTTGATGTGTCCCAACTTTTGTATTTAAAAAAATAATGCCAAAAGACATACAGTGCTTAAGACTCAGGTTAATTTAATTCCATAATCATAAGGCAGAAAGTACCAATTTTGGTAAGTGCAGAATTCTGTACTTAATTTTGACTGACCCACATAGAGTGAATGTGATTTATCTGACTTGAGATTGAAAACCCAAATAACCTAGGTTGTGAAACACGATAGGTTTTTACAATGGGACCTAAAAGGAGAGAAATGGGTTAATAGAGTGATAGGAGTGATTAGGCCAAAGGCATTTAGGGAATAAGTCACCAGATGTTAAGAAAAATAATATGAAAATCATGGAAACTTCAAGGAAAAGGAAGGTAGGAGAATATTTTCACTAAACATGAGTCCAGGGTCTGAACTAAATGGATTATTTTTTTTTCCTGAGTATTGACTTTCTTAATACAGAGGAAGTAAGAAGATTTATTTTTAGGTTTCACTTTGATCTGAGCAAGAAGAAATATATTGTGCAATAATGAAAAAGTGATCTGTCCTCTTGGGTGCTCAAAGCCTGTGTTAAGGATTCATGAGTTACTTATTTAGAAAATTATATACCCAGGGACAGTAACCCTGCTCAATATTTAGGCTTCATAAGAGATTATGAAATTCAATTGTTCTAAACTCTAGAGTATAAAGTATTTTATTATTACATTATAAATTATGGACTGAACGAATAAAAGTCAGAGTGGATACTTTTTTGAAAATCTGGGACTGCCTGGAATTAGCATGAAGGACTCACTTGAAAAGGTAAACAGTGATATTGATCAATAATGTGATTCTTTGAGATGATCTGGAGCAAAAAGCTATCTCACAGACCAGGAAGGTCATATTTAAGCAACTAAAGAAGTTAATGACGATTTCTTATGACTGTCTTTCCCCTGATAAAAAATTCAAATAAAATTATTTTTTTCTCATCTATATTTGCAAAGGAGGCATTAAAAATGAGACTGTCTTGATTTGAAGGAAGGAGAGGATGCAAGGAAATTCAGCCAATGACTATCTTATTTGGGGACAATTCCTTTAAATGCTTCTTAGTTCATCACCCCATTTAATATTTCAGAAAAGTCATACAAGGACTGGTTTTTTCGTGGTTGTCTTTCTGGCACCATTCTATGGCTTCTCTATTCTCAGACCACTCTTCTGCCTTGACAAGGCAAAGTTCACACCTAAGCATGTGCAGACACCCAAGGTCAAGTGCACCTCCAGCACCCTCAGAGTGAGTTTTCAGGGGAATGTGATGCCGCAACTGCCATCGTCATCAAACAGCAAGCCTTCATGCAAGACATAGAAGGGAGGTAGCCCTGCAGTCTGGCTGCCTCTTTTCCCTTTCCCAGCTTACACCATCTTTTGTTTCTCCATCCTGTCCTGCCTCTGTCCGGGAGTGGCCAGCCTGGGGGTTGACACACGTGTGTCTGCTCTCCTCGCACTTCAGTGCCAGCAGCTTGCAGAGCTACTGGTGATGATTCAACCCCATGGCTCATCCTTCCGCACCTTGCTCCTTTCCTCTTTCCCCCTTTCCATTTCTTCTTTCCTAACTTTCTTCCTCGAAATATTTTTTATATATAAGAGAAAAATATAGAACGTAACAGAAGAAAAAAAAGAAAGAAAGAACAGTACCCTCTTTAATGTTTTTGCTTTAATTTTTGGCTTTATCCCAAGAACCTGTTTTATACACATTTTTTTTTGTCTTCAGGGTACAGTTTTATCCAGTGTCTTCTTTGGTCTCTCTGTCAACTGCACTAGCATTCTCTTTCCTTAACTCTGTCTCTTCCTATCCTTCTCATTTCTCATGGCCCACCCTTTAATTTTTTTTGATGAGTCTATGCTTCTCACCAATTGATAGAAATAAACTGCACTGTGTTGCCAGTTACCAACCTTTTTAATTAAGGGAGGGAGCAAATGGGAGAATTCTTTAGAGAATTTCTCATGAAAGTCAAGTCAAGGAT
>NW_007732186.1:110386-126460 GCF_000696425.1 Galeopterus variegatus
AAGGGAGGGAGCAAATGGGAGAATTCTTTAGAGAATTTCTCATGAAAGTCAAGTCAAGGATGTGTTGGAAAAAGGCAAGTGTCTTCTATGAGTTGCCCTTTCGTATTTCGTTTCTACCTACTCTTCTGAAGCAGTCATTGGAGTAAACATAAGGCCTCGTACAAGAGTTTTTACTCAAAATTATTTCCTTTCTCATTGTTATGGACTGCGAGTGTGAAGCTATTACTTCATAGTTCCCTGTGCAAAAGCTAAAGAACTCATTCCAACAGGATTATTTACTTACACTTCCTCTTGACAACTGACCCATTGCCCACCTCCCGAATCTGCCCACGTCTTACTCTGATAACTTAAATTCCTACACTCTCTCTTTAAAACATTTCAATTTTTAACGAACTGACAAAAAGCTCCTAAACATCCCCTCCTTTCCACATTAGCTACAAAAGTCTTATTCCTATAAAATTGTGAGTCCTTATTTCATCTCCCTCTTCTAAATCTGTGTGATCTCTGAGTTATCCCAAGAATCCTGGTGGGTAGCGTTTATGCAGGTGCTGGCTTTGTCCTTGAACTTTATCCTCACAGTAAATTTTTAGTTTGATCCCTCTGTGATTACCAGGTCTTTTCTTTTTCTTCTTCCTCAGGAGCACTAACTCTTTAATTTCCCAGTCTTTCCATGCACTGTCTTTCAAATCTGTCCTTATTCCACTCTAGGTCCAACTGTGGTTGCTTTCGCTTGCCCTCTATCCATACACAAAGAGGTGCTGATACCAAATTAACAGTTTGCAAAAATACATAGAACAATGTTATTATTTATAGAAAAGCTTTCTAAAAAATCATTTTTATTCATTTTTTTGAGTAAAGTTTTGATAAAATGAAATGAATCTTTTTTTATTCATCTTTGGAATATAGTTTTACATGTTACATTATAGATGGATTTATTTTTAAGGAAGTGAAGCCAGAGTAGGTGGTGGAAAATGGAATACATCTTTACGAAAAAGAAAGTAAAATATGGTGAATATGAACATATATTTTTTTAGCTATGAATATGACAAAAATGAACTCTGGTTTGGGGATTATGTAAACTGATACTTTTTATAGCTTTTAATTTTTGTTTTAGTAAGAAATGTTCCTCCTTTACAATTAGGCTCTGTCTCTTCTATTATGATGTGACCAGGATTATGTAAACTGATACTTTTTATAGCTTTTAATTTTTATTTTAGTAAGAAATGTTCCTCCTTTACAATTAGGCTCTGTCTCTTCTATTATGATGTGACCAAGCTTTTGACAAAACTATTTGCACATTAGATTAGTTGGTATGTACCCATATGTCTATTTCCCAGGAAATGTTTAAAATATTTAAAAGTCTGATTAAAGATGATACAAGATAAAATACAGTGTGCAATGACTGAGAGAGAACTCACAGTCTTAAAGAATGCACATTTAGTTGGTATTGTTACTGGGAACAGGTCCGGCTACCTGCCCCCTTTCAAAAGCAAACCACTCAAAAGTCAAACTTTAATGAAAATGGAAACCAGCTTTTATTCATGGTGAACTGAGGAGAGATGTTAGGCTAAGCCAACCTTCCAGACATCTCCTACTTACTTTCTGCACATCTGGGTGAAGAGGCTCCAGGAATCCAACGGTAGTCAAAAGCCAGGAAGGTAGATTGTTAGGAATACAACATAGAGACATGGGGGTAGGGCTGAGGGTTTCATGTCTAGCCAGTCAAGGGGCCCAGCAGAGATCCAGGTGAGCAATAGAGTTTCCTACAGGAGCCTTATGCAAATTCCCTGAATAACTGGAAAATGGCCCTGGATTTACTTAACATTTTCAATCATTTGTAGTTTTTTGATACAGCTAGCCTCATTTTGTGTACTTGTGTGGTTGATCAACAGTTGAATCAGAAGGAGAGTTACTTCTGGTGAATTTACAGCACTTAGACAGGACCTTGGGGCTGATTTATTGAGTGACTCAGTGAATATTCTCAGGAAAATTCATTAAGCATGATACTCCCTCCCCATTAAACATATCCAGTTCTTACCCCCGTAAATTGGCACCGAGAAAGACTCAATTGGATTCCATCTGTTTTGCCACAAAACTGAAAGTTATCTTAAGAAGCAAGTCTTATTTGAAAAGAAAAAAAAGGGACATATTATTACACACTTGTCAACTTAAAATATCTCATTTTGGAAAATAGATTAACTCTTTGCATATTCAGGATGTCTTATGAGATTAAAGATTGTCAAAATCCTGTGGTTGCTGGAACACAGGGAGAGGCTTGATAGAATAAAATGCAATTCTTTGAGCAGAAAATTTTCTGATTTTTTTAAGAATTTAATTATTTTATTTTTTATTTTAACTTCTCAATATACATTGTAGTTGATTTTCATGACCCTTTATCTGTTCCCCTTTCCCCCCTCCCTCTCTCCCCTCCCCTCCCCCCTACATCATATCTGTTCACTTGTCTTAACAAGTTCAAGGAATTGTTGTGATTGTTGTGACTTCTTTACCCCCAACACCATTTATTTGTTTGTGTGTTTATTTATTTATTTATTTTTAGCTACCACAAATAAGTGAGAACATGTGGTATTTCTCTTTCTGTGCCTGACTTGTTTCACTTAATATAATTTTCTCTAAGTCCATCCACGTTGTTATGAATGGTAGTATTTCATTCTTTTTTATAGCAGAGTAGAATTGTATTGTATAGATATACCACAGTTTCCTTGTCCACTCATCTGATGATGGACATTTGGGCTGGTTCCAACTCTTGGCTATTTTAAATAGTGCTGTAATAAACACTGGAGTACAGGTATCCCTTTGGCGTGATGATTTCCATTCCTCTGGGTATATTCCCAGAAGTGGAATAGCTGGGTCATATGGTAGATCTATCTATAATTGTTTGAGGAGCCTCCATATCATTTTCCGTAGAGGCTGTACCATTTTGCAGCCCCACCAACAGTGTATGAGAGTTCCTTTTTCTCCGCAACCTCTCCAGCATTTATCGTTCACAGTCTTTTGGATATTAGCTATCCTGAGTGGAGTGAGATGGTATCTCAAAGTGGTTTTGATTTACATTTCCTGGATGCTGAGTGATGTTGAGCATTTTTTCATGTGTCTGTTGGCCATTCATATATCTTCCTTTGAGAAATGCCTATTCAGCTCCTTTGCCCATTTTTTAATTGGGTTATTTGTTTTCTTGCTGTAAAGTTGTTTGAGTTCCTCGTATATTCTGGATATTAATCCTTTGTCAGATGTATATTTTGCAAATATTTTCTCCCACTCTGTTGGTTGTCTTTTCACTCTGTTGATTTTTTGGAAGAAATAGCTGAAGGGAAAAAAAATGAGACTATTGGGTAGATTTTACAAAGTAGTCACTAGGGTAAGGCAAGGATAATTGCCATATATGTATACTTCAGAAAATATGGAAATCACCAGACATGCCCTGATTGTGAAGTTAAAAAGAAAAGGAAGTACATTGGTTGCCAGGCCAGATGTATAATGCACCGGGTTGAATGAGTACATCTGGAAATAGGCCAAGCATCTTTAGAACCTCTCCTTGACTCTGTCTGGTCTCTCTGGCCCAGTGTGGAAATTGCTGCTTTTAATCTACGGTGATATTGGTGCTGCTGATAAACACAATAGTCTGAAGAAGACTTTTCTCAGTTTTATTAGGAGTTCTCTCATTGCTATTAGGACTCTGATGAAGTTATTTTATAAATGGATCTAGGTAGCCTGTCCAAGTGTCAGAATGTCCTACAATTTCTAGCCCCAGTTAATTAGCCTTCTCTGTGGGCAGTCACTATCTCCATTTAATATCTAAGGCAGAGGTTCTCAAACTTCAGATTGCATATAAATCAACCTGAAGTAAGTTGCCTAACACAGATCACAGATTACTGGGTACCATCCTAGAGGTTCTGATTCAGTAGGTCTAGTGTAGGACCAGAGAATTTGCATTTTTCACATGTCCCCAAGTGATACTGATGCTGTTGATCAAAGGACCACACTTTGAAAACCATTGGTCTGGAGAAATGAAGGACTTTAAGGCATATAAGCAGATTAGTGGTGTGTTCAAATATTATATGAAGGTAAGATCGAGGGAATAGAAGCAGCTTGCACTACCAGATAAAAAAGCTTGACTGGCTGTCCAGGCATAGTTAAATAGGTGTAGACAAAAGATAACATTTTAGATGTTTTAAAGGGAAAATCTGGCTACATTTAAATCATCTGGATTTATCAAGTGGAAACAGCTTGTTTGCTTAATGAATCTATATCATTTTCATATTTCTCTTTTTAAAGACCTTTTTTGGAAATCAGATTCTGTGCTCACCCAACATATTCATGAAGAGAGTTTTCAGCTCTTATGAAACTATTTGCAAAATGATGGATTCCTTTTCTAGTTATTCTGATTAGCCTGAAATGAAGACTTTTGCTTAGCGCAATCAGTAATACAAAATTGTGAAGATACAATCTTTATCGCCATAGTTGTGATTATTTTTTAAAAACCCTAAGTCCTTAAGAAATACGGTATCATTTGTTTACAAAATGTGGTAAATCCCTTCATGAGACATTTGGTAATACATAATAATAGTTAAAAAAAAACATTTTGTTTTAAAGATTCGATGTGTTATTGGTATTATTCATCTTTGCAATATATATGGATTTTTCTTCAGTGATTATGGAGCTTTTACTCAGTTTTTATAATGCCAACCAAATAAGGTTAAAATGAAACCTGTTACTATCATTTTAAATTTCACCTGGTTTTCATTCATCATTTTTTAAAAAATTGCTAAAAGATTCTTCTTAATATAAAGTGCCCTAGAATCTTGGAAGCAGGTGTGGCAGTTTTTTCCCTCCCAGTCATAGATGGACCAGGCTATATCATAGATGCTATTACAATTAAGTTTCATTTATTTTATGTCTTACTAAAGCTTTAGTGCTATGGATATAATTTTATGTTTAACTGCATTTGACTTTCAACTTAAGAAATATTTTTTTCTTAAATGAACATATAGAAGTTTCTTGGCTGCGGAAGAAATAATTAGGAGAAAATTTTGCTATTGCACAACCGGGGACTAAACTTTCTCACTTGGTAATCTCCAATGAACAAATTAACTAGACATGTCTCAATATATTTCACATTGCCTTGTGCGGACACAGCCTCTGAAGACTAGAATTACATTTTACTTATCATGATATTTTTCTTATACATGAACAAAGACTGAAGTGATTTCTTTTTCATTTGTATTACTCAGTTAATACTCCTGCTACTTTATCAATATGGAAAAATAATTCTTTAGGAAAAGAAGTAGGTTTGGGGATATAATCTCAGTGATCTTGGGTAATTGATATATTTTCTTTGGGACTCACTTTCCCCATTTGGGATCTCTTCCAGCTCTGAAAGTGTATGACTCTATTATAGTAATTGTTTCTGGTTGGGCTTGTTCAGTAATGATGACAGCATTGCAGTCATTTTTATTCTGGATAGGAAGTCAAGGTATATAAATTAATTTACACTCCTTTTAAATTAAATACATTTGGTAACCATGGGGATAGTGTCTTAGTTATCTATTGCACCATTACAAGCTACCACAGGCTTAGTGGCTTACAACAGCAAACGTTTATTATTTCACAGTTTCAACGGGTCAGGGTCTCACCTGCTTAGGGTCTCACAAGATTGCAAATATACAACATGTTCAGCACGTTAACATCTCTATCTTGCTTCAAGTCTCTCACTTCTAGACTGACTTTTGAAAGGCTCACCCAGGATATCTCTCTTTTGGTTAACTTTGCCATCTGATTGAGAACCTCAATTATACCTGCAAAATCCCTTCCCCATTGCCATATTGCGTAACATGATCATTGAACTGATGGCCCTTCACCTTTGCCATATTCTATTATTAGAAGCAAGTTGCAAGTCCTGCCCAAGCTCAGAGGGAGGGGATTAAGTAAAGCTGTGGATACTATGGAACAAGAATCAATGTAGAATTCTGCCTACTACAGGTAGGAAAAAGTGGAGATTTGTGATGAAGTTGTGCAGTTGACCAACAGTGGGCCTTTAACTTCTCTGCTAGTTCTCTCATCTGCAAAATGGAGCAATATAATCCTTATTGCAGTGTTGTTGCAAACAAACACCAGTGAGATGACATATGCAAATTATCTCATAATTCTTGGCACATTGTTGGTTCTCCATTGATAATCATAATGATTACTATTGCTCTTATTATTAATTATATTACTTGATTTTGCCTTCTTTAGTGGTAGGAACCTTTAATCTCATCACAATAATTTTTCGGTTTTCATTTTATTGGCCCAATCTCTCAAGATCTTCAACACTGATGACTATTCTCTCCATTTGGCTGCACTCTTATTTCAGCCTCCAAGGCACAAGGGTCTTCTGGTTTACCTCCTACCTCCTGGACTACTTTTTCTCTGCTTCCCTGCAGGCTCATACTTTTCTACCTCTCAAGAAATCCAAAGTGCCACTAACTTTTAAACATTTAACTTCCTAACCATATATCTTGAGTGTGTCCACTTCTCACTGTACCACCCTGGTGCCAGTAGCTGCCATCTCTCTCCTTACCGCTTCCTCACTAGGCCCTGTGCAGTTAATACCCTACAGTGCAGCCAGAGCAGTCTTTTCAAAATGAAGATCTGATCATGTCACCTGCTTGCTCGAAACACTGCAACAGCCTTGATTGCTTTTAGAATAAAGGCAAAAATACTTACAATGGCCATAACCAGACTGCCTATTCCAGCACTCCACTCTTTCTGTCAAGAATGCACCTGTCCCTGCCTTCTGCAGGGCCTTTACACATGCTTTTATCTCTGCCTTGGCATTCTTTCCCACTCACCCCATTGCCTTTGCTTCTTCTTTCATGAATCAACACTGCCATAACTTCCTCAGGGAGCCCCTCTGCCTGGGGCCACTCCTATAGGATCCTTCACTCTTAGTACCCATCCTGGTTGTAAATTGACCCTTGCTGGAGCCATGTCTGGATTGAAATCTATCTATCCCATGAGTACAGATGTTGAGTTTCTTTTTGCTCACCATTATATCCCCAGCACCCTGCTAAGTGCCTGGTACATCCCAAGTGCTCAGTAAATATTTGTTAAATAAAAGCATGGGACTGTGAGGTTTTTTTAGACCTCAAGTTTCCCATAGACCATGCCTTAGCCTTAGATGTCAGTCACTGAATAGTCACTGAAGTTCCCTTCTGAATATATCTCTAGGCTTTACCCATGTTTCCAGTCTCCTTGTTTTCTATCCAGTTGACTCATACAAATTTTGTATCTTGCTAAGCAGCATCTTTGGATTAAAAAATGAATTAAGAGGGATTGCCTAGCTGATTGGTCCAGTATCTTTCTGTATGCTGACCCTGGCTCCTAGAAGAATGCATGAACTCCAGACATTGGTCGATTCCTAATCTCTCTGGGAGAGACAATGGGACAATAAAGGAAGAAAGGAAAGAAAGTAAAAATAAAAAGATATCCTCCATAATATCTGCCACTTTAGCTATATATTTGCCAATACCATTGGGCAAAATAGTTTGGAAGATAGGGCCAGGGTAACATTCAGAATCAATAATAGAACAGAAGATAACATCCACAGGTATTGCATTCCCTACCTTTTTATTTCCCCATTTATTCTATACCAGTTAAGAGAAGATGAGAGCATCGAAGGTAGTAGTATATTGTAGTATACACAATACTATATTAACCAACTGTGTACATCCTTAGGTTGCTTATAACAGTTAGGCATCTGTTGGTTTTCTGAGTAAAGGTGAGTCTAACTGATATTATATATACTGTACTCCTGTTAGGGTCAAAGGCAGACATCACTTAATATCTTCAGCAAGGAATCATTCATTCTATGAGCCAGGATGGAATACAGACTCTATGCTGGACTCTATGTTAAGCCCAGACAAATGGCGTTGAAAGAGAAAGGTCTTTTTGTCAAGGGATCTTAATCAAGTTGGGAAACCCCATGTCAATAGATATGATATAACTCATAATACATCAATAATCTCATTGCTTGGGCCGGCCCGATGGCACACTGGAGAGTGCGCAGCGGCGCTCCCACCGAGGGTTCGGATCCCATGTGGAGACCGGTTCCCGCTCACTGGCTGAGCACGGTGCGGGCGCAACACCGAGGGTTGCGATCCCATTACCAGTCAGTAAAAAAGACAAAAAAAGGAAAAAAAAAAAATAATCTCGTTGCTTTTTCTCTATTTCAAATGTTAATTCTATTTTGCATTTAACAATGACATATAAAAGTGAAATCATTTGTATCTAGAAATTGCCTCTCTTATGTAGGTTTTAAGTTTTTATGAGATATCTATAGAGCACCAGGTTTTTACTTTTTTCTCTTTTTTTTCTTTTTTCTTTGCATTCCACATATTTCTTCTAGATGCTTTACCTGTCAAATTTTAGCCTTTCTACTAGGATCTTTTCCCTTTCACTTGAAATGGAAATATTGCAACCGTAAGAATTTATATATATGCAGTTCTCCCTGCTTGCTAAGTGGAGATCTTAGTTTAATATTTCAGTTGATTTTGCAGCAGCCCAATGAGGAAGATGTTGCTGGCATCTGCATCTGTATTTGACAGATGAGCATATCAGGCACACACAAACATCTGTAGTAACTTGCTTAATATTGCATTGATAACAAGTGATAATTCCAAGAAAGAGCTTACAGTTTCTGCCTTCTTGTTCTATGACATTTACACTATATTAAACCTAAGTGTGTTTAATGAGAGAAACCCAGATGTGTTGTCTTTCTCTTTTCTCTGCTGTGGTTGTTATTGACGACCTGTATATCATTTCCACTGGTTTTTTCTATACTAAGTCTCCATGGCAGGTTGTCAAAAAAAAAAAAAAGACAAAAGTCATACCTAGGAGGGAAAAAAAACAAGAGTCCAGGTGGGAGACATTGCAGGGATTTTTTTGGAGAGATACACTGCACAGATTTTTCACCCCCTCAGAAGTGGAATAAAGGTAAGGAACAGAGTTAAATCTACATTCATCTGCTGCTTTTAAAATTAAAACCCTTCATTAAAGGACTCTAAAATAGTTTTTTTTAAAAAAACACTGGGCATCTTAAGGGTGTTTGGCAGTCAGTAAAATATATTAATGCATTTTACTTTTGGTAAATCGAGGTTGAACAGCTTAATGAATGTACCCCATGTGGAGGTATACATAATCACCCCCCATACACCCAGCCATTAATATCTTCCCTGTGAAATGTTTATGACTGTAATTGCGGCTCTGATTATACATTGTGTGAACTTGAAGCACGTTATTATATTGGGTGACTAATGGAATTTGGTAACAATGCACATAAATTGGTATTCTGGAAAGAGTTGAGTTTTAAATTGTATTCTTTCCTGCGTTTGCTGTGGATTTCATGGCTCATCTACCTCACAGTATGTTTGCCGCTGATGGATTGAAATCTTTCTGCTGAATAGTAAACATCAGACGATTTTGTCTTCCCTTGGCTTGCCTCAGTTTTCTCATCACTCATTCAAAATATCAAAAACCAACAAAGAAACAAAATCCTGCTTGATGACTGTTAATTCACTTTCATCCATACTGACAAGAAGAGAAAGCATGTCTGTCAACACATCAGTGGTGTGTCAGGGCTCCTAGAGTGTGTCCTCCAAGCTTTGCAGAGTGTCATTGTGGGACTGGGAATTAGAGGGGTCTGTTAGCTCCTTCTTCCTTTACTGATCCAGGAAGGCCACATGCCTTTGAACCCCCAACTCCTTTTCAATTGTTGGATGGGCTTAGAGGTTAGAAAGGACAAATTTCTTTCTCCCACTTTTCTAAAGATGTCTCTAATATTATGAAGTATAATGCAAAGGTTATATAATAGAGCATTTTCAGCAAACAAAACAATTTCAATGATTGCTTGAATTTCAGAACACTTAGAGACATTTGTTTGTGTGGAGCAAAATTTAATACCAGGGGAACTTTTTAAAATAGGAGTTGACGGCATTTGACATTCAATCATTTTTCCTCAGCTAAATCAAACTTAAGCCTAGATTATTCGTCATTACGCACACTTGTACATTCAGTAGGTATAATATTGTTACTTGACAGTTCCCTGTATAAAGAAAAAATAGATATAGAATCTTCATATAACATAATATAACATATAAGTAATGTATAGTTTTATCAATCATGTTCACATAAAAGGCCTTATAACAACCACCCTATGAACCGGTATATATTAATACTTCTCAAAGTGTGGTCCTTCGACCAGCAGCATCAACATCACTTTGAAGCTTATTAGAGATACGGATACTCAGGTTTGCCCCAGACTCTCTGAACCAGATGCTCCAATGAGTGGTGCCCAGGCAATCTGTGTTTTATCAGTTGCCTTGCAGGTGACTCTGATGCAGGCTATGGTTTAGAGCCACTGGTAAAGAAGCTATTTTCATACTCATTTAATTAATGATGAAATTGATGCTCAACATGATAAAATGATTTGCCAAATACATGACTAGTTAATTTTAGGGCTCTTACTCAAACCCACATTTTCTGCTTAAACACGTATCATCTGACCTTCCTCTCTTAAAGAAAGGAATAAAGGAATAGTGAATTCTGCAGAGCTGGAAAATAGTAACTTTTAAATGAACTGAGAAAGGGACCTTTTCACTGCATTATAACAATGAGAGTAGGTTGTTAAAACAATTAACACAAGAAAATTAGCCTAGAAAAGTTTTAAGGACACAAATAACATTGTGTGGTCCTGGGCATTGGGTTTCTCATTTTCTTTTTAGTGGAGGAGGGAAAAGTTGTAGTTAATCCCCAGAGGGGTGGCTAATGCATGTTAATAGAGGTGGGAGATTATTTTAATCATCGCTTTCTAACTGAAAGAGTCCATGGACAGCTTTTCCACCTGGATCTTTCCCATGCCACATTACCCATGCTGATAGTGCCCTGTGGTGGTTTTCTGCACACACAATTTTACACGCAGTGAGAGAAGTTTCTGAGTCGCTGTGGCATTGCAATAAATCCCTAAGGCAGCTGGCGTTAACTGCCCCTCCGTGGCTTCAGGAATGAACGTCTCCTCTTGAGCTGAAAGTAGCAAACAGTGTTCATTATCTGTAACATAAAAGTCTATATAATGATGCCTGCTAAGATCTAGTTCTTTGCAAACTCAGTTTGGGCTTTGTGTCTATAATCAAACGAGCAAAGTTTAAGTCTATTGTTTGTTCAACTGGGAGAAATTTCCTTGAATGGAAAATGTTGTTATCCAATTAGGTAACCAGTTTGTGTGTGTGGTGTGTGTGTGTGTGTGTGTGTGTGTGTGTGTGTGTGTGTGTGTGTGTGTGTGTGTGTGTGTGTGTGTGTGTGTGTGTGTGTGTGTGTGTGTGTGTGTGTGTGTGTGTGTGTGTGTGTGTGTGTGTGTGTGTGTGATATTTTTATTCTTTGTATGTGTAAAACATCATGCAACCTTTATGGAAAAGTACATCGAACATAAGTGTTTTCATTTTACGAATAATTATAAAGAAGACCCTCGTGTAATGACCACTAACTCCAAAAGCGATTGTTACCAGCTCTCCATGCTGTGCATTGCACCACAGTCCTACCTGGCTGGTGGGACAGTTCACTGTACAACTTGGCGATGTGTCTTTTACAAACCTCATGGCTCAGTGACCTTAGCTGGACTTTCAGGGTTTCCAGCCTTTGGCCCATATCCCTTTCTGGTGTCATCTCCCATGACTTCTCTTCATGTGTTCTGTGCTCCAGCCAAGTGGCATACTGAGTGTCCCCCCAATGTGAATCCCCTTCCCCACTGCTCTCTGTCTGCCCTTGTGCTGTTCTTTGCTCCTGGACGCCTCTCTATCCTTCTCCTCCCCCTTTCCTGCAAAACTCTCTGTCTCAGTGTCTGAAGGCCATGACGACCTGAAGGTTTGGCCTCTGGTCTTTTCTTGTCTGGGAATTTGCTGATGTTGTCCTTTTCCACCAGGACGAGCACCCTTCCTCTCCACTTCCCTTTCTCAAGCTTAATGACTCCTCCAAGAACTTTTCTGTGAACCCCCAAGGGGAAAACCTATTTTTTCTCTTTTGCCCCCCCCATTGTAGTTAGCTTTATACTTGACGTTAACACACACTCCCTTGTCTTACATGTGTACATTTCTTTGCTCCTTCACTTGATGGCTAGTTCATCCAGAGAGGCCATCATACCTTATGTGCTTCACACCCTAGAGTAACTTGTAATATCATATGTTCAATAATTGAGAATGAATAAGTGAAAAGATCAGGGCATGAATTATGCGTGCAAAAGGCTGGGGAGGGGGGTAGATAGATTCATATCTTTATCTCGGCCAGGTGAGCTGGGTGTGTACATGAGCTGGTGGGAGCATCTCCTTCCACCCTCCTCCCTAATCCTCCCCCTGCACTGACCTACCCGCATACCCTCACTTACACTCAGAGTGACTCCCAGGATTCTTTTTCAACAGTGGAACAAGAATGCCTGATTCATCATGATTTAGGAATGGCTTGTAGGATAGACCAGGGATCCAAAGCCATACCTTATGCTTTCAAGATGTATTAGAATATAGATTAAACTGAGCAGTTAGCAATCTTTTTGTTTATATGCCATTTCAGTTGAGAAGTGATATAAAAGGAAAAAAATCCCAATTGCTGAGAAACTTTCAGGCAACTCTAAAGATATTATTTTTTAAAAGTAATGTCAATGTCATCAAACAAAGAGAAAAGATCTATGTGGTTGCTCAACAATTGCACTTTTTTTGCCTTCCAGGAGACGGAACTGTTAGATCTCAGCCTTGTCAAGGATGCCAGATGTGGGAAACATGCCAAAGCTCCCAAGGTAGGAAGCAGAGCATTGGGCAAGTACCAGATGCTGCCTTGATTATTTTGCTGTGCCATGATATCAATTAATTGCTCCAATTTTAATTTCTCTGTTGTAGATGTTGTAAAACACAATAGCCAGTCCTAAATACTTTCACTTTTATTAAAAGATGGAAGCAATAAGCAAATATAAGAGCAGTTAGACATGAAGGCTTGCTTTATGACTTCTAATTTTATTTTTGTTTGAAAAAAATAATGCTTAAGTTACAGAGTAATTCTAAATGGTTAAAATGCGCTTAAAATTATTTGAAAAATTACCATACCTCATTAGCATATATGAACTAACCTTTAGACATGATGAATGGAGATGCTGTACAGATCAAATACTCTTCAATGGAAATAATCACATCCATGAAGCAAGAAAACATAGTCTTAATTCTGCAAATGTTACTAGTGAGGACCAGCATCCTTTTGGATCAGTTGTGTGGAATGTTATTTGTTTTGTTTTGGTTTGAAAAAAACTTGCTGAAGAAATATTCCAAGAAATGCATGCAGTTTACTTTTTTGAAGATTATTTTAAAGCATGAATGAAGGATATACATATTTTTTTAACTTAGATTACCTGGTATGGTAGAGTAGCAGGATGTGTTGACGCACCATCAAAATTTAAAAGTATTTTTTATTATATTTAAAATTTAGTACTTCTTTCCTAGCATAACTTAGATTACCTGGTATGGTAGAGTAGCAGGATGTGTTGATGCACCATCAAAATTTAAAAGTATTTTTTATTATATTTAAAATTTAGTACTTCTTTCCTAGCAGAGAGGATATTGGCAAATAGAGAAATACAGTTGTCATTTAGGAGCTCTATGCCTCTTTTCATAATTGATATAAAACTAGCGATTTTCTATTTGAATGTCTTCCCACAACATTTGTTTTATCCTTTAAAAGTCAAAATACTTTCTTTGACATCCAAAATGATCTGTTGCTTTGGAGATGCAGGAACAAAAAATCACCTGGGAAGATTATTCTTCAGAAACATAACGAGTCAGTAGTGCTGGCAAATTCTACCACAGAGCAAACACACAGACGCTGTTTTTCTTGCTGAAAGGGTTAAAATGATCTGTAATAAAATGTGAAAAATAAAAAATTTTAGAAAGAAAAATTCAGACTTTTCATGTGAAACTAGTCCATTATTTATGTTCATCTCCTAGGAATATGGAATTTTAATAGTTTTGTCTTTCAGTTTTTATCATAATTAATGTTTTGCTGACGGTTCAAAATTGTTCTCAGTTTTTCATGTAGGAAAGAATTTCTTTTCTTCTTCTCCTCATAACATTTCAGCCAAGTTTTGTGTAAGCCTGTTATTTCCAAAAACTGTGTCAATAACGTAGCTATAACGTCTGTCTTATAATGCAATTTTATTGGCCTAACTTAAAATTTCAGTATCAATACCAGTTAAAAACAATTGCATACACCATATCAAATCTTCCTTTGTCTCCAGGCATCTGGAGTCAAAGTCAACTCTTCTGCCATGTGGAGAGTTTCTCTTAGGCTGGATCGGTCTCTTTTATTGCCCTACATAGCATGCTTATCAGTTAAGTGTTTCATCTGTGGATATGATTTGATTGCCTATTGAATGTTGATAAATGAACAGAAGAAGGGTCTGTACTGTGCTCAGCTGATAAATCACTATTAGATCCCAAAATGCTCAGTTTGAGAATGGACTTTTAACATTGACTACTCTGGCTATGACGATTTTCCCGTCAAAAATTTTTCTTTTTTTTGAGGGACTGCTTGCATTCTCTCTGGATTATCCATGCTCTTTCTTTCTTTCCTTCCTAGTCTTTGCAGGTGTTCAAGAACCTCACTCTACTTTAATATTTTCCAAGCCTGGTTCTGGTGAATATTACCTATGTGATCTTTCTGAGACTCAGACTTTTCCTTATCAGTCAAATGGTGATAAAATAATGAGTACTTCATATGCTTATTGTAAGGATCAAATAAAATAATTCATTAGCAAACCTTTAGCACAGGAGTTATCAAATTCAACTCCTCTTGGAATCACCTGGGAAACTAAAAAATACTAATGCGTATTTTTTTGCTCCCAGAGATTCTGGTGCCACAAGATACAGGTGTGGCCTGAGCATCAAGTTTTTGAAAAACAAATTTGCAGCAAAATTCGAACACCGCTGCCTTGACCTATTACTGATATATAATAAGCACTCAGTAAATATTAGCCACTACTGTTGGTATTATTGTTGTTATTCTTGCCGATATTATTAAAAATTTCAAGTCGGATGTGCAGGGAGTTAGTTTTCATTTCACTCCATAATTTGGGAAAGTTTATGTTATCAAGAAGGATAGGAGGGGCCGGCCCCGTGGCGCACTCGGGAGAGTGCAGCGCTTGGGAGTGCAGTGGGCGCTCCCGCTGCGGGTTCGGATCCTATATAGGGATGGCCGGTGCACTCACTGGCTGAGTGCGGTGCGGGAGACACCAAGCCAAGGGTTGCGATCCCCTTACCGGTCACAAAAAAAAAAAAAAGAAGGATAGGAGGAGGGTCTTAGCTAGAGGGGGCTTTGTGTACTGACAGGGAAGAAAGAAGTTAACATTACTGTTTAAAATTATTTAAGTTGCCAAAGAAGACCCCAACTCAAACTGGATACAGAAAAAGATCATTTATTTAAAATGATTGAAATGTATTGAAAATTTCAGTGGAAGTGCTGGGTTCAGGTGAAGGCTTATTCAGCTGCCCAGTTAATATCACCAAGGACTAGGTGGTTCTTTTTGCTTCTTTTTCTCACCAGTCTCTTTTCCAAGGTGCTGGAAGGGGTCCCTTTTCCAGCCTCAGTTTCCCCACGGTGGCTGCCCTTTGTATACCACCCTTGGCAGCTCCTAGCTTCGCCACGTGACAGCGGTCCTATTAATTGTGGGCCAAAAGAGAGATCAGCTGTCCGCTAGAGTTTTCCATAATGATTACAGTTTAAGTACCTTGTAGAAGAAGGTGTATGGCTGGGAGGAGGAAAACCAAATAGGAGACTGTTGAGTTAGCTAGAGGGAAAGCAGCAGGACTTATAGAGGATTAAAAGCGTAAAGATATCAGTGTGGAGTAAGAAATGCTAGGAGAGGAGACTTAGGACGAAAAGGCAATGTAATGTGAGGACAGATTGAATGTAAGACATTCTGTGGGGGCTTGTAGACCATGAAGGAAGGAAAAAGATTTGTGGAGCAGATATTTATCCAAATACCCCAGCACC
>NW_007732186.1:127297-130534 GCF_000696425.1 Galeopterus variegatus
TAGACCATGAAGGAAGGAAAAAGATTTGTGGAGCAGATATTTATCCAAATACCCCAGCACCCTACAAATATTTATCTGTATATTCATATTATTTTTGTTTTTCACAGCATCCATTACATAAAAATGCAAGATCTGGTTGCAAATGAACTGTTTTCTACGCCTGCTGTGATTTGAAATAACATTTATAGGAAATGGAAAAGCTTCCATGTGTTGCCCTGTTTGTGGATTTAAATGTCAGCTCCCAACATAATATGTACAATTCTAGCTCTGCTTTTCTGTATGTAGCCTTTGTTCAGGTTACCAGTTTTGGAATTTCTCACTAGAGGGAAACTGGAAGGTTTTTATCCAAACGTGAAAATCAAAAGAAAAAACATCCTATCTTTTGAAATCTAAAATGTATTTATTTTTCTTTTTCTCTCCCTCCCTCTCCCCGTCTCTTATGAAGCACTTGAAAGGGCAACGTGCTATTGTATGTATAGCTTGTCTATACTAAGTTCTTATATTCTCAGAATCGTCATGTCAAAAGGAAATTTGCTTTTAAAAAGAGTGTTTATCGCTGTGGCTTCTAATCTATTTGTAGTTCCTGACCCAGCAGATCAATGTAATGTTCATGTGCAGCATTAATAATCTGAAATAGATTTGACTAGATTTGAAAAAATCAGTGTCTGACGCAGAGCAAGTTGTTTTGTGCAACTTTCTTCATGTATGACAGAGTATGTTCTGGGTCACAATATAAAGTGTAATTTTAACTATGGGCCTTACCTATCAGAAGGTTTCAAAAATGCTGCTGAAAAAGATAATTTCCTCATCCTCAGGACTCTTAGGAATTATTGAGTCCTTAGGTGTACTCAAAAGTAGACGAGACTCAGAAAGTGAACATGTGGGTTCTGGTGCCAGCTCTGCCAATAATGAGCTTAAAGAAGTTGTGCCTTCAGCCTGGGCCTCCACTTTCTCATCTGTGAAATGAAGGTGTGAAGTACCTGGTTTTAGGTGTGTAACTTCTGTTAGCCTTTGATTTCAACTTTTAAATTGAGAAGGTAATCAGGTCAAAGCTCTCCATCTTATAGGTTCTAAAACTGGTATCAACTAGTTTATATACTTCTTACCTTGGTTATGACAAATCAGGTGAACTTAAAAAAAATAAAAATCAAGTTACCATCTAGCCAAGGTAAGGTGGTATGCAAACAAAAAGGAAGAAAGACTTATGTCAAACTTTGCATGTGGCTTCTCGAAAGCAATTCTAGGATTGCTTTTGGACTCCACAAGGGGCCACCTCACGGCTACAGAGCTTGATGTTAGTACATGAAAACTGTGTGCTGCTGACAATCAACTCTCAATGATGCATGTGGCAATATCATTAAAAAATATTTCTATAGTCTTACTTTCAAACTATTCCATGCAAAGGAAACTGCTTCACGTGCTTATCTGACAACCAGTTCATTCTATTGGTAAAGGGCAGTTTATTGCAGATATAGAACATTAATTTGAATGGGTTCCTTGTAAATATCTAGGTGTCACAATTAAATTGTGGATGATATATAATATCACTGGCATCACATAAGACAGATTAGAATAAAATTAAACTTTAAAAACTTTTTAGGTTTTGCTTTCCTGATCTCTATATTAAAATAATGGCTTTTTATTTCCATTTTTTTATTGATTTGACAAATAGTCATTGAGCAACTATTTCTGCCAGGCACTGTTCTAGATACTGGGAAAACAGCCATGAACAAAAAGACAGTCAACTCTGCTCTTATATAACATTCTATTTAGGAGTGAAAAAGGGAAGGTACTGGTAAAAAAGTAATCCCCGTTTTGTTGTGTTTGCTGATTTCCTTTGGTTAACTATTTACACCCTGCTAGATTTCAAGCCACCAGCCTGGTGTCTTTGAATGAACAGTTAGAAAGCAATGCACACTACGGCCTCTAGGCCCATAGGCAGGTTCCAGCACCCCCACCATAGGGGAAATAGATAGTGGATAAGTCCCACTGAGAGAAAAAGAACAGGATAAGAGACTGTAGCCCATGAGTGATGGAGAGGTTGCTGTTTTATAGAGCCATAGTGTACTGGAGTAAGGTCTTTTGATAAGATGCGGTCACATGAGCAGAGATATGCGCTTAGTAAGGGCGAGAATCACATAAATGTTTGTAGAAGGAGCATTTCAGGCAGAGGACACAGCAAAAGCAGAGTCCTTGAGACAGGAACGTGAGTGGCATGTTGAAGGAATAGCAAGGAGGCCAATTTGGCTGCAGTGGCCACACAGGCCTTGCTAATGACTTGAGCTTTCTCTCTGATAGAGGTGAGAAGACATCTGAGGGTTTGAGCAGAGAAGTGACAGCACCTGAGCTTTTAAAAGTATTGCTGGTGGCTGTGTTGAGAGTAGACTACAAAGAACAAAGTACAAAACAGGGAGACTGACTAATGTTGGTTGGGAACATCCTGTGGGCAGTGGTGATGGTGCTTTTTGACTAAGATGGTAGCTGTACAGATGGTGAAAAAAAATGACAGAATCTGAATATGTTTTAAAGGTGGAGACAAAGGGTTTGTTAATATAATGAATGTGAGGCATGAGAAAAAGGAAGAATTCAAGAATAGCTATTAATGCGAGTACGTGGGAAATTGGAAGACTTGAGTTGCAGTGTTCTGAGATGGGGAGGAAGAAAGGTGCACTTTTAAACAGAAAAATCCAGAGTCTTAAAGTTCGAGGTGCCTGTTAGTCTTTTACCTGATGATGTCAAGAAGGAAGCTGGAGACATAAATCTGGCGTTCAGGGGAGATGTTGGCCCTGCAGATGTAACTTCAGATATTTAAAGCTCAAAGCCCAGTTGAAGTCTCTGAAGGAATGTAGGTATAAAAGAAAGAGGTCTGAGGTCTGAGACCTGGGACCTCCAGCATTTAGACATTGAGGAGAATAGAAGAAACCAGCGGAAGAGACTGAGGATGGTCTGTATACCCAAAAGTACTAAAAACAAGAACTCTATCAGATACCTGTACACCAGCATCTATCAGTGGATGAACAGATATGCAAAATGTAGCATGCACCTACAGTGGCACATTATCCAGCCTTAGAAAGGAATAAAATTTTGACACATGCTACAATGTGAATAAACGTTGATGATGCTAAGTAAAATAAGCCAGACACAAAAGGACAAATACAGTATGATTTCATTCATATAGGTGGTACCTAGAGTGGTCAAATTTATAGATACAGAAAGTAGAATGGCAGTTGCCAGGAC
>NW_007732186.1:131465-133383 GCF_000696425.1 Galeopterus variegatus
TGGTTTCCATGAGTCATCCAGGAGGCCTGGAGTTGAAATGAATGCTTTATTTATTGTCCCCTTTTGCTGACTATAAGCTATTGCCCTGACTTTGTACCGATTTCACCACTGCATGAAGCCACAGTCATAAAATTTGATGTAGATGTATGATGTTTAGGAAAGAAGAACAAAAAACTCTTTATGCAACAAAAAAAAGTTTTCTCTTTTTTACACTCAATTGCCAAGGAGATCGACCTTTGGCCCTCTTGGCTCCAACTATTTCTTGATTTACCTAACATGTTATAATAGTTTTTTGTTTGTTTATTTGTTTTGTCATTCTGCTTCATTAAATGTGTGTTTACTTACATATTTACTAAATGGAGCCAAAGAGGGCTAAAATTTCACAGAACTATCTGTGTGTGCCTGTGTGTGTGTGTGATGATTTTGACAGCTATTCACATTTATCTCCAGATGTAAATTATATGGCATAGTTCCTTTTTTATGTTCATTAAATTCCATAGATGTCAGTGGTTTCCTTGGAAACAAAAACCTTTATATAACTAGTCAGAGATTTGGTAGCAGAAATATCAGGATGCTGGTGACAGTAGGGGGAAGGAGGGTGGCTAAGGAATGGTCCTCTTGATAGATATTTACATTTAAAACTCTTGGCATTTCTACCTGCCCCTTACTCTTAGGGCCATTCAATAGTGAATGAGAGAAGATTTTTAAAATTACCATTAAAGTATAGAATATCTTCTCTAATGGTTAAAAGCTTTTTACTTGTTCTAAAGCAATCAGAGATATGCTAAGTCTTTTCTGGGGTGTTGGTAACTTTTCCCAAATTTGAGAAATGGTGGGTTTCTTATCAGCAATTAAATTTGAACATTTGAGCAATGCATAAATTACTATATATGTGTGTCCATCTGTAAAATACAGTGAACTGAATATGTGGGTGGTTGAATCAAGATTTTGTTTTCTATAATAGCAAGCATCCGTCTTAGTATTTTACTGTCAAAGAGTTCAAAAGGCCCTTGAAAGACTGTAGAGGCGGAAAGAGGGAGGCCACAGTTCTGCAAGAGGTAATCATAGGTAAAAGGCACAGCAGCCAGGAGCATTCTCACTGTAGCCCAGAGTAGACCTCTTGTTGAAGATAGGATTAGTAACATGAATTAACTAAATCCCAGGTCTTCTTAGAGAGTTGTGACTTGTTTTATCATTGCTTCTATCTGGTGTAATTTCAATCTCAACCCAATTTGTACTACGTGCAATGGTACAGAGTTGCATTTTGGAAACATTTCCCAATTTTAATTTTTCAGTATGCAATGATACGCCATCTTGTGGATATATCTGATATTAATTTCTTAAATTAACTCTACATAGTGAACTGCTCTCTAACCCAACCTTTTTAATCTTGAGTTCTAATATGGAGATATAAGAAGCACTCAGGGAGCATTTAAAATCTTGATGTCCATGCCACACCCAGATCAATTAAATTAAAATGTCAATGTTTGGCTCAAGCATCAATATTTTCCTTAAAGCTCTCGAGATTCCAGTGTTCAGCCAAGTTTGAGAACAATTAGTCTAAGTAAAAAGAGTACCAGCTTCAATGGATGCTTTACCTTTTCAAATAGGGATTTTATGCAGAAAGGCATTGATAATTTTCCCATGAAATCTGCTTGTCAAGAGGACTTTTGAGTCTAGACATTCTTCTTAAACTTGAGCACCATACTTAATATAGAAAAGTGTGCAATAGTATTTCTATTAGTCTCCTCCTGCGGCCGTAACAGAGTACCACGGTTTAAGCCTGCCTAGCTTAAACCACAGAAATTAATTTTCTTACAGCGCTGGAGGCAAGAAGTCTGAGATCAAGGTGTCAGCAGGGCTGTTTTCTTTGGAGGCTTCTCTCTTTGACTCACAGATGACCATCTTCTCCCTGTGT
>NW_007732186.1:134697-139182 GCF_000696425.1 Galeopterus variegatus
GTACGGGCGCGACACTGAGGGTTGCGATCCGTTGCTGGACACGAAAAAAAAGACAAAAAGGGAAAATAAATAAATAAATAAATATTATTGCTATTGCAGAGTGACTTCATTGCAGAATATGTTATTTTCATATCATCCATACTCATTTTTTGTATGCCCCAGGGCATCCAACATGAGTCTTTGTATATTATAAGTGCCTAATAGCATGTAGTCATTAAAGGCACAAGAGCTTGGGTCAGAAAACTGAGCCACAAAGCTGATTACAAACTGATTGTAATCCAGCGAGTTATGTTATATCTCTGAGACTCAGTTTCCCCATCTGAATTATAGGAATAATCTCCATGTTTATTTCATCTGGATGCTATAAGAACTCAAGGAAAAAATATATGAAAACACTTAACAGAACAGTCACAGCCATTGTACATACAAATACATTTTAGCTGTCATTATTAATAAATTATATTAAGTAAATAAAATGCACAAGTGGTGCTCATGTGATGCAGTATAACAAATACAAGGAAGTTAAAATTGCATAATTTACCTTTTTAATATTCCATGTACTACTGTGGATCACTTCACATTGAGAGATTTGTACTTTCATAGCTCTGGTATGTAAACCCATGTATAAAAATCTCCTTTTTATATATCAACTATAAAGAATGAATTTGAAGCACATTTATCTTTGCAGCCAAACACCTACCCCCAGAGAACTATCACAGTAATGCTGTTGTACTAAGACTTACAGTTCTTATTTAGAAAACTGTCTATATTTGCCAACAGTTAAATAGATTTTCCTAACAATCAAAGTAATTTTAGAGCAATTTACTTTCAGTTAAGAACATGGTGGTGTCTTTTTCTGCACTATGAAGCCATTGAAGCAAAATCTAAAGCATTTTTTTTTTTGAAATGGAATAACAAGGTTTGGGGTCAAAGAGACCCAGATTCAAATCTTGTTGCACATATTAGCAACAGGAGATCCCAGAAAATTTTCTTAGTTTCTTTGTAAATGATATTACCTGCTGGATAGAGTTTTCTGGTGAGCTGGACTATGGTTGGTAACAAGACACAAGTCATAATATTTGACACACTTTAGGAGCTCACTCATTGCTACTTACCACTCCACCTGTCTTAAGTTCACTTTTCAGTTTATTCTTCTTAGTGCTCAGTGAGATTGATAGATAATTAAGCATATATAGCCCTTGAACTGCCTCCACTCAGGAGATTAGATTCTAAAGTAATTTGGCATGAAATTGACACGTGGTCTAACAGGGGAAAATACTAGGATGTAATCTGACACATGATTTAACAGAAGAAAATGTTAAAACGGGAATGCTCCCTGAAAATATGGGGCATATCGTTACAATTCTTTCTTAGCCTTAGTACTCATAGTAGTCTGGGCACTGTGCTAGTTTTCAGGTGACCTGGGTGCTGTGGTCTGAATGTTTGTGTCCCCTCCACAATTCATGCTGAAACTTTATCTCCAATGCAATAATATTAAGAAGTGGGGCCTTTAGGAGGTGATTAGGTCACAAGGGCTTCTCCCTCGTGAATGGGATTAAGGCCCTTATAAAAGAGGTTTTGCACAGGGTTTGGTCCTTTTGGCTCTTCCACTTCTGCCACATGACGATACAGTACTCAAAGTACCATCTTGCAGCACAGAGCAGCCCTTACCACACACCGAACCTGCTGGCGCCTTAATCTTCATCCTCCCAGCCTCCAGAACTATGAGAAATCAATTTCTATTGTTTACAGATTGCCCAATCCTGGGTATTTTTTTCTGGCAGTGCAAGTGGACTAACTCACTGTGTTTTAATTTGGGCTCTGCAGCTAGTGAAATGACCTTGGAAAAGTCATATCATCTTTTAGAGACCTCACTGAGGACTGAAGGTAATATTTATATCCACCACAGAGTTATTGTGAGAATTAGAAGATGTGCATACCTCAATGGATTTACCAGCCATAATGTGTGGTAGAGTAATATTAATTTGTAAGGCAGCTTGGTAGAGTGGAAGGTATTTAAGAATATGTACCAGAGTATTCTAAGAAATTCATTTTTTATTGTCTTGCAATGGGAAATGGCTGAAAACATTTATTGCTTTCATTACCATAAAAACATGAAATCCTACATCACAGTACACAGTAGATATTTTCATGGGTGTGATACCTGACACACAGTAGGTATTTTCATGGATTAAAGAATTCTTTCTCTGTAGTTCTTCTCTTTCTGTGACATAAACAGAGTCAACATTTTTAGCTGTCTAAACTGAAATTTCAAGTACTTGAAGAAATAGCATCGATCTTACATAAAAAGTGGCAATCAGGAGTCAAAATAAAGTAGTAAAATACTTGCTACTTGACAGATCTTATGGCAGAAATAGTTTTCTAAGACTACTTAAATTAATGTCCATAGAAATTTCAAGGATATGGAATAACCTAATTAAACAGTATATCTGTTGGTGTTTAACTGTGAAACAGGATCACCGGGACTAACAGGTCCAGAAATTCTACTCACAAACCTAACATATTTTCTCTGTGCCTTTTGGTACTTTCATACCCAGATGCTGCTTGATATTTTAATTTGTACCCAGGCGTTACCTATTTGGGGGAGCTCAGAGAAGTTGCTCATTGCTGTTGGCCTTGCATGGGCATAGCTCTGTGAACGGCCCCTGCATTTTTTTCTCAGGGCTGGAGAACACTTTTTGAATACTGTACCTCAGTATTTCTCCAAATGAGTTCCTTGGACTACTAATAGGTGTTATAAGATAAAGTATTGTCTCGTCAAATAAGTTTGGAAATGCTGGGTTCCTTTACTGCACGACTTGTCACAGCCTTTGATGTATTGGATATGGATTGGGGCCATTTTCTTTCTTTTTTTTTTTTCTATTTCTTTTTTTAAACTGTGGGTTTCTTTAAGATCCCAGCATCTCACAGGATTAATCTTCTGCTGAATTCACATGGGTAAGTATTACAATAGCCAGTTATCATGAAGAGTTAATCACACTCCTCATTGGAACTGGAACACCAGTTGAGGAGTGATCTTTGTCTTCACAATAATGCAGATACCTAATTAAAGATGTTTAAAGACCAAGTTCTTAGGTGATCTAAACCAGAAAAGTCTTGCTCAAGTCTCTTGATAAAATACAGTTGAATTTTATTTTGTATTATATCATGGGTTGTTGGGCATTTAGACTAATGTGTGGCACACTGTCAGTGTGAGGTTCATATCTACTGATAATTACTTTTGGAGATCAGTTTTCTGTGGCTTCACCTCTTGTCATTTATGTAAAATTGACACCACATGGCCTTCTTAGAAACATCTTAATTCAAGGTAAAGCTTCAATTGAGGTTAGATTAAAAGTGGGGTGAAGTCACTTGAGGACTAATAATTTTTAAAAGCCATAGCTTCTTCCTGGGGTGTGTATGTGTGTGTGTAGAAAAAGAGAAGTTTGATGATTCTCTGGTTCATATGACTTGACTTTAATGCCCTGAAAGTGAGGCTTTGGTTCTGTATCCTCATGATGGGGGGACACAGTGGTTATGAGACTCCACCAGTATTACCCATGTGGCCACAGCACATAGTTTAACTTCTCCATGCCTTTATTTCCTCCTGCTTAAAATGAAGCTAATAATACTATTTGTCAATGTAGTTATAAGGGTTAAGAGCATAATATATGTTTCTTAGTAGGGGTTGTGTAAGTCGTAGCTATTGTTATCTTAAAACCAAAGGTCATTAGTGCATATGTTTAATAGACTTGAAGTAGGTGTCATCACAGTCATGTTAGTTATGTAAAAATGTTGATATGTTCTGAAAAATGAATCCTTAGGTGATTTTGTTGTGTGAACAACAGTTGCAGATGGTATGGCTACTACACACCTAGGCTATATGGTAGAGCCTATTGTCCCTAACCTACAAACCTGTGCAGCATGTTACTGTACTGAATATTGCAGGCAATTGTAACATAATGGTATTTGTGTATCTAAAGGTACCTAAACATAGAAAAGGTACAGTAAAAATATGGTATAAAAGATAAAAAATGGTACACCTTTATGGGGCACTCACCATGAATGGAGCTTGCAGAACTGAAGGTTGCTTTGGGTGAGTCAGTGAGTGAGTGAGTGGTGAGTTAATGTGAAGGCCTAGAACATTACTGCAGAATACTGTAGACTTCATAAACAATGCATACTTAGGCTACACTACATTTATAAAAAAAATTTTTTCTTTCTTCAGTAATAAATTAAACTTGACAAACTTTTTATTTTATAAACTTAATTTTTTTTTACATTTTTGAATCTTTTGTAAAAAGACTTACGTTAAACACATTGTACAACTGTACAAAAATATTTTCTTTATAAACTCATGCTGTTTTTTTATTTTTTAAATTTTCTTTTTTTTTTTTAACTTTTAAAGTATTTTGTTAAAAATACACCAACACACACATTAAAATAGGCCTAAACAAGGTCAGGGTCATCAATATCACTGTCCTC
>NW_007732187.1:0-10266 GCF_000696425.1 Galeopterus variegatus
GAGTTCTTCTATCCCCAACTAAACATAAATAATTATGTTTCATGCCCACATACAGCAACTCTTGTTCACTCTTAGTTTTGGATCTTCAGTGACTAATTTTATTTGCTTACTGTGTCAAACTATGAAAAAGGTCCCTTTACAAGTAAAAAAAAAATACTGCATAGCTTTGAACATTATTGTCTTTTACTAGTTGATATCCAGTTGCATTCTATTTATTTATAGTTTGATACAGAATATGCTGTGGTATTACTGCATATTTTTGCACTAAGGTACTGAATAGGATGCCCAGAATTCAAGGTGACATAGAAACACTGACAATGTTTTCTGAATAATTTCTCTATCATTCTACTTACAAGAGGACACGTACAGCCTTGATAATGTCTTTAAAAAAAATAAGACAAAGGGAAATAAAAATTTTCATTTACTTTTCAGATTTCTTCCATATGTAGGAGCAGTTCATTGATAAAGCCCCTTAGTTAACCATCAGTCTCAAGGGACCTTACTATAAAGAGAAACATTATGTGAAAACTGCTTTGCAAATATATATGATGATGACTTCTATTTATTAATGAATGAACTAAAAAAAGCATATTGACTATTGCTTTCAACATTTAAAAAAAAGGAAGAAAAGAAAGATTTTTGCTCTTCTTTGATTTCAGACTCACCTGTATCGTCTTAATAAACTCTATTCACAATGTCAGCTATTATAGAATTCTTTTATTGTCATAATTTTAAAATATTTTTCCTATACGCTCTTTCCCCTACTTTTTTTATTAGTGTTACTTTAAAAAGAAGTTTTTCATTAACAATTGCTCAAACATTTTTCCAAGTTTTCTTTAACGATTCAGTATTGTCTTCTCAAAGTTATGAAAAAAGGTTCTGTCAGTAATGAAACAACATGCGAGTGTTACCAATTACAATAGTAATTCTACTCATTGTAAAGGCAGTTAAATTGGTTGTTCTGGGGTAAGCATTACAATTTCATTCTTCTATTTGTTCTTCCATGATAGTTTTACCGTTTGAAGTTACAAGCCAGTGAATAAAAAAAAGCTGCTTAACATGAGCAACAGTAAACTACTCATCCATTTTCTCCTGCCATCTCCTAATTTTAAGTCACTTTCACACACCGCGATATGGTAGACTAATTAGAGGTACAGCCTGGGTGTGGGAATGTGTGTGCTAAAAGGAGAAGCTAACTTGTCCTAACTATGATGATTCTACGGTGTCCACACAAACAAACATAGCAGCATGTCAACATCTACCACAAATGAATGAACATAAATAACAAAAATAGTTATAAAGAGAGAATAGAAAAGACACTTAACTAAATAATGTTAGGTATAATGAAAAATGGTAATCATCCTAGATATTTTTAACAGTACATAATGGCTTCTTATGAACTTGGACATGAAGGAAATACTCATTAGAAACGAGATCTTTCAACATGTCAAACTTGAAATCTTATAGGTTAGATACAGTACGGATTAATAATATTTTTCTGTACAGATGATGTCAGTACAGAGTTAAAGTGATGGCATAGCATAAACATTGCTGGTGCACGAGATTAATATAAATACTGCCAGCTTTCTGCCACAGATGTATTAGGATAAGAACGACTGAATGAAAAGCTTCCTGAATATAAAACCTGGTATGCAATCAAGAATTTTCATTGCAAAGGACTCTGGGATTTAGCATAAGTGCATGACCTATGTGATGGCAGTGGGAATATATAGAAATTGATGAGGCAGACTAGAGACTCTGCTACATTTAGAAAGGCAGTACATCAGAAAATATAAAAACAGAATAACCAAACTGAATGCTTATCTTTTTTTCAAGCACAGTCATGTTTATTTTGGTAGACAGAGTTATAATCAAAGTAAACATTAATGTCCTGGACAAGGTTAAGAAAAAAAAAAGAAATGCACTAGCAGATATTTGTACCATAAAGGGATGAACATTCAAAGCATAATATAAAAGAAAGGCCCAGAATAAGAAGATTTTGAGGTAGATACCAATCTCAAAGAAGGCTGTATACAATTTCTATTTTTTAAAAAAAATTTCTAATGAAGGTTTCTGATCAATTCAGGTCTAATTATTGATTAGAAATGAGAAGGATTGAGAATGAATGTGCTGACTGAAAAAGGGAAAGACAGGAAGGATGTGTATTTCCGAGACACTTAAAACACATCAGAAATCTTTCAATGTCCTAGTGATCTGTCTCCTTTTTTCTTCTTGGAAGCTCACATCATAAAAGGGTCACTTCATCAGTGATTTGAGTAGTTAACTAAAATAAACTATTCAAATAATTGTTAAATTGCTACTCCATGCCATGCATTCAAATAGGACCTGGAAATAACAGTTAATAAGATATAGTTTCTGTTCTCAAAGGACCTAGGAGTCTAATGGAAACTATGGTTAAAAAGGGGGAAATGTTTATTAATTTGCAGAAATAATAAGGAATGTTAACTTTTACATACTTCACTATTATTGCTATTTGACAATGGAAAAAGTCTCAACTTATCTGAAGCTCAATTAGCATCCGTAAATTGAGCAGATTAGAATAGATCACCTCCAATTTCTTTAAGTTTTTGTATCCTATAACATAAACAATAATAACAAATAAATAAAACAATAATGGAACCAAGCAGATATAGTCATTAAATGTGAAATTACAATTCCAGCTAGTGGACATGACTAGAAATAAGAATCAATCCAAGTAGATGAACATTTAGGGAGATACCATGTTCTATTCAACTCTAATACAGTGATGAGGAAGTTTCTCAATAAATGTCTACAGAATAGAAGATGACATGGAAGATCATTCATGGAGCAAATATAATTTTGTTATTTTGTTTTATAAGTTTTTTTTTCCCAAAATTTTAGAGCAGGTTGATTGATAGAGTGGTAAACATAGTTTTAGACAAATGAGAAAATAGAATAAGGTGTCTGTAAGACTTCCAAGTGGCAATGTTCAGTGGGTTTGGGTATATAGTTCTGTGACAGCTAGGCNATTTTTCCTATACGCTCTTTCCCCTACTTTTTTTATTAGTGTTACTTTAAAAAGAAGTTTTTCATTAACAATTGCTCAAACATTTTTCCAAGTTTTCTTTAACGATTCAGTATTGTCTTCTCAAAGTTATGAAAAAAGGTTCTGTCAGTAATGAAACAACATGCGAGTGTTACCAATTACAATAGTAATTCTACTCATTGTAAAGGCAGTTAAATTGGTTGTTCTGGGGTAAGCATTACAATTTCATTCTTCTATTTGTTCTTCCATGATAGTTTTACCGTTTGAAGTTACAAGCCAGTGAATAAAAAAAAGCTGCTTAACATGAGCAACAGTAAACTACTCATCCATTTTCTCCTGCCATCTCCTAATTTTAAGTCACTTTCACACACCGCAATATGGTAGACTAATTAGAGGTACAGCCTGGGTGTGGGAATGTGTGTGCTAAAAGGAGAAGCTAACTTGTCCTAACTATGATGATTCTATGGTGTCCACACAAACAAACATAGCAGCATGTCAACATCTACCACAAATGAATGAACATAAATAACAAAAATAGTTATAAAGAGAGAATAGAAAAGACACTTAACTAAATAATGTTAGGTATAATGAAAAATGGTAATCATCCTAGATATTTTTAACAGTACATAATGGCTTCTTATGAACTTGGACATAAAGGAAATACTCACTAGAAACGAGATCTTTCAACATGTCAAACTTGAAATCTTATAGGTTAGATACAGTACGGATTAATAATATTTTTCTGTACAGATGATGCCAGTACAGAGTTAAAGTGATGGCATAGCATAAACATTGCTGGTGCAGGAGATTAATATAAATACTGCCAGCTTTCTGCCACAGATGTATTAGGATAAGAACGACTGAATGAAAATCTTCCTGAATATAAAACCTGGTATGCAATCAAGAATTTTCATTGCAAAGGACTCTGGGATTTAGCATAAGTGCATGACCTATGTGATGGCAAAATAGAAGATGACATGGAAGATCATTCATGGAGCAAATATAATTTTGTTATTTTGTTTTATAAGTTTTTTTTTCCCAAAATTTTAGAGCAGGTTGATTGATAGAGTGGTAAACATAGTTTTAGACAAATGAGAAAATAGAATAAGGTGTCTGTAAGACTTCCAAGTGGCAATGTTCAGTGGGTTTGGGTATATAGTTCTGTGACAGCTAGGCCCCATAGTAACTGAAAACATGAGATTACCTGACATTACTCAAGGAGACAGTAGAAGTTCTGAAGAGAACCCTGAGAAATACAAACTTATGGATCAAGAAGAAAAAATGGAAACAGCAAAGAATACTGCAATTTAATTCGCACTGGCTTGTATGTGTGCTCTTGACATTCAAACCTATTTCTGTAAATGGAATTAATGTTCCCATTGATTTCTGTAATCAAATTACCTTTTTACAGAAAAATATGTTTTGGTTTGAAAGCAAAAAAACAATCAGGACAATCAGGACCATTTTCAACTATATTTAGATTTTTGAAAAATTGTGCAATGACAGCTAAATGAACATAGCTACTGAAACTGATGAATATAATAAAACATAGAAGAAAACTATGGGATTTAACTTTGTAGCATTTCAAATGTGCATTCAATAAAATGTGCAATTCTTTTATAAGTTTTACTATATTCTGTGTTTTAATTAAGGGTCAAAATTTAAGTTTCTAGTTACCAAGTTTGAATGTCATTGATTATCATCTAAAAAAATGTTTCTAAATATATGACATATAACAAAGACATTTTCCTTCCACTACTTTCACCTTTACGTTGCTCAACTTATGAATATCACAAGGAAATCTATAGTCTTTCTAAAAGATAAAGCCTTTAGACTGGTTTTACTTCTTCTGCCATTTTGATATTGACAAATTAGAAATTGCATGTATAAGTATCCACAAATAATATTTAAAACTTTTTTTATATTAACTGATGGGATCCAAGAGAGAAATATAAAAATATTTTAAATATACCAGTTCTAACAACAGTAATTATCATTCTTGGCATATTTATTATCCAGCAGGCACCATATCGGCTACATAATCTCTAAAACTCATACCACTTTTCAAGGGATTATTATTTCCTGTTCAAAGATGTATGATTCTGAGTTTCAGAAAGTGATTTATCCAAAGGTCATGTAACTTAGGGATGAAAACCCAGGGCTTGTAGTCTCTAAAGTATGCACAGCCTTCACTTTCCTTACTAGAAAGTAGCTTATATCAGCATAAGTTGCATGATCAATATTCCATGTTAACAATAAGGAGTGAAGTGTCTTATTCAACTGCCAAATGGAAAAAGTTGATTTAAACATTTTAACAACTGGATTTTCAATTCTCAGTCAAGAACAGCTGACTCTACAATGCAATTATTTTAAACTATGTGCAGAAAAAAATGCATAGAGAATATCTAAAGATTAGTAAGCATGTATTTCTCATTTGGATAAACAAAAGCTTCTGGCATATATATTGTAACATTAGAACATTTTATTTTCTGTTTACTCCTAGATTTTTCTTCTTCTAGACCTGAAATAATAGAAGCTGAAACAGAAAAATACTTTATTAAATAATAGGGTTCCTCATTTGGATAAACAAAAGCTTCTGGCATATATATTGTAACATTAGAACATTTTATTTTCTATTTACTCCTAGATTTTTCTTCTTCTAGACCTGAAATAATAGAAGCTGAAACAGAAAAATACTTTATTAAATAATAGGGTTCATTATTTTTATTTTGGGGGTCAGTTAAAAATAAAAAGCTACTTGTGCTTACCAAGAAGGTTTGAGCCTTGCTTTTAACAGAGCAGGGCTCGCTTGATAATAAAATGCTAGTCAATCCCCTCTGGCCCCTTCTGAGGTCTGACTTTGCTCATGATGAGATACCATTTTTTCACTTGAATAATTTTGTATAAATAAACTCAGATTTTGCTAGCTAAGCACGTGGAAGTCATAGAAAGCACACCTAATCACACAGTTTAAGCATTCAAAATGTAGCATATCGCAAAAACTGCAGTGCTGTTTCTGTCAAAACCTGTCACCTGATGCATAAAATTGTTGGTTTATGAGTCATTTTTCAGTGAACTCTAATGGAAACATGGCTAGATGGAAATTTTAATGAAAGATGCAGATTTCTTTCTTCCCTTCTTTGGATGAAATTCAACCACAAGTGTTCTCTCTGTGATTAAAATTAACACATTTAGTTAAAAAGAGAAAATATCTTTTAATATGTACTTCAAAGATTTACAAACTTACAGCACCTATACTATTCCTTCTCATCCCTAAAAAAAATATATTTACCAATCTAACTGCATATCTAACAACCTAAATTTTATTTAGCTCTATATGCATTTTTTAAAATTCAAAGATGAAAATTAAAATGTATACCTTTTCTTTCTTCTCATCACTATTTTGTTTGTATAATCTTAATAACCATTTGTCTCTGTCACTGAAAATATTATTTCATGCTATGAAGTTCAAGATCAAGTTTTCTTTGGTAAACCTTAATTAATATTTACATATGGAATAGAATATTTAATAAATGTTAATTCCAAAGAACAGTCTAATTCCACGTTTTATGATTATTATAAAACTTTCATGTGTAATTAGTTGACATATCTGATTGAATTTCCAGTATTTTTAGAAATGTTTACCTTTCATTTGATGGATATTTAGCTGTACAAAACTTACCTAGCTAAGAAATTTATAAACAATTACTAGATATCTATAAACATCTATAAAGTTTTACATCAAATACAACAATATAATCACACTAAATGAAATAAGTTATAAATAAAATTCATTCACATTTCCTCATATAATTTCTTTTCAAACAAATTTGCATATAAACATTTTTATCTTGGCTCTTATACAGTAAGTGATTTTATGAGGGAAAACTTAATGTTGGTCTCAAGCCAGAACTCAGTGAGAAGATGCAGGTGACTCTTGTAGGCCTAAGTTCAGTAAGTGATTTGGTTCCTTTTGCCCAGTTCCCAGTGAAGTTGCCAATCTCTTGGAGCAAAGTTTTCTACTTCATTTTTTTTTTTTTTTTGATTCAATAACCTTTTCTTAGTATCTACTCTGTGCCAGGCAGTGAACAGTACATAGATATCACTAATACCTGTCTTTCCCTTAAAGGAGTGTATCCATCAGTTGACTACTGCTGCCTCTTCACCACAAAACTTAGTGGCTTAAAAATGACAATTTAATAGCTTAACAACAAGTGTACTTCATTGGCTCACACTTACATGGGTCAGCAATTAAGGCTGACTTCACTGAGTCATTCTTCTGCTGATCTTGCTTGGGACCACTCATCCATCTGCAATCATCTAGGTGACTTTACTGGGGCTGGATGGTCCAAGACGGCCTCATTCATATTTCTAGGCAGTTGGTGCTGGTTGTGGTCATGGGGACAACTGTATAGCTGCACAGCTGGGCCACTCTTCCCACATGGTCTCTCAACTTCAAAGGTTCTAAGCCAGACTATTTCATATGATGGCAACAAAGTCCCAAGAAGACAAATGTGAAGTCAGCAGGGTCCACATGAAGTGTAGGTTCAGCACATCAATTTCACCACATTCCATTGGTCAAAGCAAGCCACAAGATCAGCCCAGATTCAACGCTAGAGAAATGGACTTCTCTTGATAGAAAAATTGGCAAACTCACATTGCAAAGAGTGTAGATACAGGGATGGAAGGACTTACTGTACTTCTCTTTGCAAACACTCTACCTACCATAGCTTAAATTATTACTGTGTCAGTTTATAATCTTTGTGCACAATAAGCAAGAACTTTCCTCACACACATGCCTTTAAACACCTCAACACTGCACGTACATTTCTCCACCTCTTACAATCTTACAAGTATAAAAACAATAATAAGAATTAAAAAAAAAACTAAAACATGAAGGTTTAACATACAGGGGTTCTCTGTATCTTTATGGTGTTATGCACTAGAACTTCTCAATCAGCCAACTTTAATTTTGGAACCAGCAGATGAGATCTTAATTATACTCTAAATTTAAAGAAAAACACTCATTAGTTCAAAGGGTTACTGTCCATGATGTTCCTGCAGGAATCATACAAATGTCAAACACGAACTCTATCCCAAGTAAGGTGTAATAAGCCACATTTTTACTATGATTTAAATGGTCCACTTTGTGAACCTGCTTATCTATCCAAAGATGTTACAAGAGCACATTACATGGGGTCATATGGAAGAGTGGGACTAATTAAAAGCATATTATATTAAGCTTTACTTTGGTGTTTAAAACCTTTAATTTTTAACAGTTTCTTTTAATGTTCTCAGAACTTAATGGACATTAAAAATCTAACAGCAATATGGAAGAAGAACCTCATCATTGTTAATGAACTAAAAGAAAAGCCCAAGAATTGAATATTTCAATGCATGGAGTTCAGAATACCATGTTTCTTACCATAACAAGCTTGATCAAAAACATTAATGGCACCTTGTTCCTGGGTATACCGAACAGATATTCATGGACTACCTTGCAATAGTGCTACATCCCTTACTAATATTGGCTATTTCTATGAAAATTTCTAGGTATAGTATCAATTTAAATCTCAGTACACTTGAGAGAATGTCCCTCAAATAGCAATGGGTTATAAGTAGGTTTTCCTTTATCAGACTCTGATCTCACTTTTCCTTGAGAAAACTTCTGGTTCTCCAAGAAATTAAATAGCAACTGATTGCCTTGTTTACACTGTCTCATTTCCCCAAACCATTTTGCCTCATTTACTGCATTCTGTCACAGTGAAAGTGATTTGGGGATTTGAAATGGATTCATTCTGCTCAAACAGATGCCAACGGTGAGGTACATTGGTTTTAACAACTATTTAGGGGCCATGAGAGGAATAGCTTTTCTCATGTAAAAACCTATTCTGAGCATCCAAAAGACTGTTTTCTATTTTTTTTTCTACAGCTATATTTCACTAAATTTAGTCAAATTCATTGAGCAATAGTTTTGCATGTCACTACAGAGAACTGACATGCATCTTTAATCTAAAACACTCTGCTAAGATATTATGGAAATTATAATACACAGAAATAGTTTTATTTTACTAGAAACCACATAGAGCCTTTGAACAGTGTGAGAAGTATGCAACGTCTATTTTTACATACATACTCATTTTAAAAGAAAAACAAAATTTGTGCTCTTTATATCTTCAACATGCACCCTTATATGACAATATAATGAAAAAACGTGGATATGTTCTTACTTCTTGTTGTATTTGTTGTGGTAGCAGCACTGGGGAGCAATGAGAAATTAATGCCTGCCCAGCAGTTTAATCAGGCATGGCTAGAGCCAAGTGATATAGTAATTTTAATATTTTTTCAAATTATTATTAGTCTCAAATTAAGTAATATACATTGCAAAACATTAACATGTGATAGAGAAGTAAGAAAAAGAATAGTAACTGCCCGTGTCATCATTTTCTTTGTTTTTCTGTGCATGTGCGTGTGTGTGTGTGTGTCTGTGTGTATTGTGGCTTTGATGTCTAGAATTTTGTCTTAGTAAGAGATTTTTTGACAATTAGATGGTGTGGGAAAGTATTTAGTGACCTGAAGTATGATGCTATTAACATTAGCTAGAGAGACAGAAGAAAAATCAATACAAATTTTGCTTACAATTAGCAAATAATTCAGTGCTTTCTTGCTGGTTCTCTAGAGAGGAGAGTTGTGAAATCCTTGAATTCAAGGGGAGATACTCTAGATTTATTTCAATAGAAAAGCTTATCTCACAAACCTGATGAATAAAGGCATAAGTCTAAATGAGTCAATGTCTCAGGGTAATTGGAGTTACAGACCCAATTACCACATGTCATCCTCAGTAATTATTTTAGTTGTGCAGTATATTAGACAAAGTTTGAAAATGGCACTTCTATGGTTTATATTTCAAAGAAAAGCTATTCTTGTTATTTTAAAATTAGCAAAAACACACTTTTAATTTGTTTAAAAAGCAACTGTTATTATTATTATATCTTAGCACAATTAATTATACAAAAACTCAAGTTTATGTCCTTTTTTTTAAAGAAACTATGATGAAAATTCTATCTTCTGTAGTTACCAAGTTAATATCTCTATTTTAACTGTGCAGTTATTTTATTGACTTTGTGAACAAACTTATGAATTCCTTAATCTTGCTTTACAATATTATTTACAATTTCAAGACTCATCTTTTTTTTTTTTTTTTTTTTTTTTTTTTTTTTCAGGATTTTTGGCCAAAA
>NW_007732187.1:11266-28132 GCF_000696425.1 Galeopterus variegatus
TTTTTTTTTTTTTTTTTTTTTTTTTTTTGTCTTCAGGAATTTTGGCCAAAAGTCACTTTTGAGTAGCAAATAAGATTGTTTTTCTATGGATTGTTAAGGTTGTGAATACAAAGAAGTATATATAATCATTGAGTATAATCTTTTGTGGGGAGTTAAATGCTCATGTTACACCAAATTTCTTTTTTGTTTGTTTGTTTGTTTGAACTTATATTCCATTGACTTACAGATATGCAACAATAGTCAATGTTACATTTGTTCAACTGATAGTAAGAAATCCTAAAATAGTCTTAATTTTAATTTATATTTTTCCTTTAATTAAAAATAGGATTAATTTTCTTTAAAATGTATCTTTCTATTATCAGCACAAAGAGGCAAATGATGCTGAGGTCAGGTGCCCATCTCCATCATCCTCCTATGACACTGAGTTATTTGAGTCCTTGAAGAGGTTGTATCTGAGGAAGGAGCAAAACGTGTCAGCAGTATGGTGGGAGAATCACCAAAATGGTGTGGCACATGAATCACTTGCTGATTGTTATTTGCCAAAAAAAGGGCAATAAGCCATGTAAAGAATGAGAACATCAAACCAGATCATGTTTTGGAACTGGAATGCACCATCGACACGTGTACCATCCTGACTTAGCTATAGTTATTAGTAAGGATGCTTCATGAAATTCCAAAATCAGGTGACAATTCTGAATGTCTGCTGACAACTCCTAACTGGAGATACTAACTAATCAGATACAAAATCCATTCACTCTCCCCATACACTATATAGTTTATGTAAAGGTCTTTCCTAATTTCCAAAGCCTGAGATGGACAGAGGTGCTCTTTTCAGTAATCATTACCCTTTACCCATATAAAATTTTATATTTGGTTCACTCAGAGTCTTTACTATACACGCAGCAATTGTTCCTTGTGGAAAAGTCAATGCTTCTAAATAAAGAATTCCAATGAATATCTTAATCTCTTTTTCCTCTTTAAAACTTCTTAGGGTGGCAAAATGATAGTTTCAATGAACTGAACCTAGAAAAATGTGATTTCTCTGTCAAAGGGCAGACTAAGTATCAGCAGACAGAAACTGTTATGTCACTGAACAGCTATAGAGAATGTTTATATGGAGACATAAGTTAATATAGAGAGAAAATGTCCATTAAAATATGAAACTTTTAGGTATGAAGAGTTAGTGTATAATTATAAACTCAAATCTACCAAGCACCATAAAAAGTTTATAGTCCCTTAAAACCTCATCCTCTGTATTAATTAGGAGATTGGTCTTTCTAATAAATTATATAAAACTATGAGCCTAAACTCATTTATGCAAATACATGTGTAGGAAGGGAAGATTTTGATATTAAAATTCTACTCTCAGCAGCATTCTTAAATTTACTTTAGATATAACTTTAGAGGGGAATGTTGAATAAATAGAAGAGAAGATCTAAGATCAACAGTGAAGTCATGGACAAATATAAATGAGAAATATGCAGTGGTAATTAGGGAAAAAAGAAGGTAGAAAAAAAGAGGTAAGAAAAATTACAGCCATTATCTGCTTAATTTATAAAGAATGCAAACTGAGATGTTATAAGAAGATTATTTTAGAAAGCTGTGATGTTGGTAACAGTGATATAAAAATCATGAAAAAGATTAAGATTGGGTATGAGGAAGAGACTCTGGATTAGATAATTCATGGCATTACCATTATTTCTCCATTAGTCCAAGTTGGCTGTTCTAAAACTATATCTGCCTGCTGGGAACATAGCTACAACTTGAATGCGGAAAAAGAAAAGAACTTTCCAAATGAAGTCAGAGGGTATAAATTATTTTTATTAATATACAGAATGATTAAGATGTTAAATTGCAATTTATATTGGTTTCTAATAAGTAAAATTCTTCGTAGGGAAAAAGAAGAGAATTATGTTTTTTTTTCAAATTGCTCTATCATTTCCTAAAATGTCAAGTTGAATTTATTTTTCTCCTGATTCTGTTCCTCTTCTGTAAAAATCAAAACTATTAATAATTATTATTCTATCTTGTGTCTCTCACAAGATTGATTTCAAGCTTATTGAACATAATGTGTAAAAAATGGTTTCTACTGGCTAAAAAAAAAAGTTTGAAAATTGCAGTGTTACCTCCCACATAGTTGGGTGACCTTGAATAGTGTCCATACTCTATTTTTGAACCAGAAACAGCAGCAGTCAACTCAGGATTGTAAAGTTTCTACCATTCTTATGTTTAACTAACATTTAGAATACAACTCTAACCCCAAAAGCACAAGCAACAAAAGTAAAAATAAACAAATGGAATTATATCAAACTAAAAAGATTTTGCATAGCAAAGGAAACAACTAACAGAGTAAAAAGACAACCAACAGAATGGGAGAAAATATTTGCAAACTATGCATCCACCAAGAGATTAATATCCAGAATATGCAAGGAGTTCACACAACTTCACAGTAAAAAAAAAAAAAAATCCAATTAAAAAATGGGCAAAGGAGCTGAATATACATTTTTAAAAGAAACACACACAAATGACCAAAAGGTACATGAAAAAATACTCAACATCACTAATAGCCAGGGTAATGCAAATCAAAACCACACTGAGATATCATCTCACTCCAGCTAGTCTGGCTGTTATCAAAAAGACTGAGAATAACAAATAATGGTGAGGGTGTAGAGAAAAGGGAACTCTTCTACACTGTTGGTGGGACAACAGTGTAAATTAGTACAGCCACTATGGAAAACAATACAGAGGTTTCTCAAACAACTACAGAGAGAACTACCATAGTATCCAGCAACCCCACTTCTGGTTATACACCCAAAGGAATGGAAGTCATCATGTCGAAGGGATATATGCACTCCCATGATCTTCACAGATCTATTTACAATAGCCAAGAGTTGGAACCAACCTAAATGTCCATCAATGGATATGGTATATATACACAATGGAATACTACTCAGCCATTAATAAAAAAAAAAAAAAATTCTGCCGTTTGCAGTAACATGGATGAGCTTGGAGGAAATTACGTTAAGTGAAATAAGCCAGCACAGAGAGAGAAATACCATATGTCGTTGCTCACAAGTGGGAAGGAAGGAAGGAAGGAAGGAAGGAAGGAAGGAAGGAAGGAAGGAAGAAAGGGAGGGAGGAAGGAAGGAAGGAAGGAAAGAAGGAAGGAAGGAAAGACTACAATAAAACTCTGAACTTTCAGAAGGAGTGCATATTTGACCTACAGTTACTAGAAGTGGGAAAGGGGGAGGGCGAGGTTAGGGAGTAATTGGATAAGGGACACAAAGAATAATTACAATTTGTAATGATGAAGATAATAATAATATTTATCTCATCATCACGTACTGTACACAAATACTGATAGTCAACTCTGTATCCCATAATATGTATAATCAATTATGTTTCAATTCAAAAATAAATTAAAAGAAAAAGGAAAGAACTCTAAATGTGCTGTGTTTAAAACTAAAAAAAAACCTCTTAAATTCAAAATGTTTTAAACAAAATATTGATAAGCATCAACAAAAATGATCATTCTAAATTTGAATTTTCTTTGATCTGCTGATCAGAAGAATAGTTAAGCAGTATTGTTTTAGTATCGTTAAGCTTACTCACCAAAATTGATTTTTTTTTTTTTTTTTCTGACCGGTAAGGGGATCGCAACCCTTGGCACAGTGTTGTCTGCACCACGCTCAGCCAGTGAACGCACCAGCCATCCCTATATAGGATCTGAACCCGCGGCCTCAGCGCTACCAGCGCCGTACTCTCCCGAGTGAGCCATGGGGCCTGCCCCCAAAATTGATGTTTAAAGTTTATAAACTAGCAGTTTGTTTTCTACAAAAGGCAAAAGTCACTTTAAAAACCTTGACTAAAGACATTTATCTTATAACTTTTACTCTGGATGATCATTTCTTTTTTCAGTTTGATCCCAAAGGCCTCTCTCACACACATGTCTTTCAGAATACTGATGTCTTATGCAGTGCAACTCATTTTATGAAGAAATTCTTTTCTTATTTAAATTTAGACCTGAAGATATATATTTTCTTTGTATGTCTCATTTTGATCCTTCCAAAATGCTTTTAAAGTACTGTTTTACAGTGTTGGTATTTTAACATAACAATTGTTATCCTATTTTTATATATTATATATTATTTTATGCATACATATAGAATATATGCATAAATGTATGTGTATGTGTGTGTGTGTGTGTGTGTGTAAGGGGTACTTCGAGAAGTTCATGGAAAAACAGAATTAAAAGATATTGTGAATCTTTCCTCAAACTTTTTGAAGACACTTTGACGTATACACACACACATACATACAGTCACACACTTCCATTTTAAATGAAAAGACCATACCTCAACCCATCCTGGTCTAGTGTCGGCACATACACATTCCTGCCACTCTTTTGAAAACTTTATATATTTTACACAGCAGACTTCCAAACATATTTTTTTGGATTATATTAAAGAATACAAACTGAAGAGAAATGAAAAGGAGCTGTTCTATTGTAAAACCAGTTGGACAATAAAGGGCATGTGGGGTCCGTCCCTAGTGAAAGAGTAAACATCTGCAGGCAGAGGGTGACTTGGAGAACGATACTCTGTTCTCCTCCCTCTTCCTCACTTCTCCCTTAGACATTGTCTTTCCAGACTCAAGATGGAATCTTTGCCAGAAAGAACAGCCCAGAATTTGGAAAACATTAACAGATTTGGGGCAAGAAAAGGAAAAAAAAAATGGGAGGTAAGGGAGAAAAGAAGGCTGAGAATAGGGGTGTTTTCTGGATTTGGGTACTCAGCGAGAGCCTCCCCTCCCACCACGCCCACCCTCATATATTCCTGGAGACAGACCTTCCAGAACCAGGTCAGTTCACAATGGTGAAAATGGAAAAGGAACGTAGCAGAAATCAGTCATATTAAAGACTGTACACCAGACTGAGACATTCCTTCTTTACAAGTAAAAACTGATAAAGAGGAATAAAATTGTGCTTTCACATAGATCAGAGATTTAGGGAAATTTCAATACATTTTATTCAAGAAATTGTGGAAATCTATCAAATGTTTACTTCACTATGAACACAGATAATTTATCATCTTATTCTTCATATTGCTTCTAATAGAATAGTAAGAAAAACTTCCATTTATCACATCATGACCCATATAAATTGGCTGAGATATTTTATCAGTGTACATTATAACTACTAAAACCATATGCATAGCACATTATAAAAATAAATATTTGTTACTGTAAATGTAAAATTGTTGCATTTATTTGAAAAATAGCTAAGAGGCAGTGCTGGCAATTTAATTTTATTTAAATCAAAAGACTCCCAGGTCATCTATGAATTTTGCTATTCAACACAAAACCAGGTCATCTATGAATTTTGCTATTCAACACAAAACAAAGATGTAAAATGGCATACGAAAGTAATTACAGGAACAAAGTACACTAAAACAATCAATGTGGAAAGTTAGGCTTTTTATTGACTAAAATGATGTAAAAATGTATCATAAATAAAGATACAAAGATGTAAAATGGCATACGAAAGTAATTACAGGAACAAAGTACACTAAAACAATCAATATGGAAAGTTAGGCTTTTTATTGACTAAAATGATGTAAAAATGTATCATAAATAAAGACCAGTTAAAAAGTATCACAGTAGGACATTCTATTAAACTTTCATTGTTATTCTGAACACATAGTAGGCTGACATAAATAGAAACAACTACTGTGTTTTAGCCACATTTATATTCTTTGCTTCTAACATTCAACCCATATGTAATAACTATCTTTTGATTTTAAAACTATATATTAAGTGAGAAATCCATTTCTATTTGCATATCCTTTCCTATATCATTCATCCAATAAACATGCCCTGACTGCCTGCTGGACCAATACCAGACCAAAGAGTGTTTAACTTGGTTAAAAGCTATTTAGGAGATGAGGTATGATATGTATGAGGTGTCTAAAACATTCAGTTAAAAATGCTTGTCTAGAAAAGAAGAGAAGAGAGCAGATAGGAAGAGAGGAAGGAAAAAGGAGGAAAACAAGAGAGGAAAGGAAGAAACAGAAAATGTAGAAGAAGATGGGATTTCCAAGGTTGATTGACATTCTTGTCTTAATAGGAGGTTGCCTTGCACTGCTGAATGGTGATGGTGAAGATACTGTCCTTTCTTGAACTGCATTAATGCAAGGAACCCTGCGTGATTAATAAGATATCTTTCTGTGGCTCTTGTTCTATTCTACCCTGAACAGTATAAGGATTTACTTCAGTACTGAACAGGGGACAGGGCAAGAGTAGAGTGCAGTCCATCTTTTCCAGAGGTAATTTGGATATCAAAATTAATAATTCAATAATAAGAAGCCACAAAGCTATGCAGATTGAAAAAATACAGATTCAGTACAATGGAAAAAAAATCATAAGATTATTCCATTCTCCAAATGACATAGTCCTCATATTTTAACATATTTCCTTGATCATCATGTTCAAATCCTGAGCAAAGTGGATAAAGTACAGAGCTGTTTCAATAAAGTGATGATTCCAGATTCTGGAAATATGAAGATGTTAATTGCTTCTTAATGACTTACAAGAGATTACTCATTTTTTACTATTAACTTAATGAATAATGGATAATAGTAAATAGAAGGTTCTATACTATTTAATTAACATTCAGAAAATTAGCTGCTGAAGTTGATGGTAACTGTAGGAACTTAAAATATAGATAATGTTCCTTGGTATTTTGCATTTTTTTTGTGCTCCACAATGATAATGATTATGATTTTGACTTTCTCTTGAACTACTGAGGCTTATTTTATTTTAAATGACTTTGACCATATAGAACTCTATGGATTTAATATCTCTATATGTAAAATTACCTCAAGAAAGAACATTATTTTTTCTTACAAAGCCAATATAAGTTATTCTGTATTCGTTGACAGTTATATAGTAACACATCCTACACAAACTCTCTTTTTGTATGTACTAAAAAATGTACAGTTTAGCATATGACTCTGCAAACAACATCCCAAATGTCCAGTTAGGCTATTGCCTGTTTTTGTAGGCCTGGTGGGCTAAGTATTTTTAAATGGTTACAATTTATTTATTTATTTATTTATTTATTTTTTCCTTTTTGTCTTTTTTACTGACCGGTAACGGGATCGCAACCCTCAGTGTTGCGCCCGCACCACTCTCAGCCAGTGAGCGGGAACTGGTCTCCACATGGGATCCAAACCCTCGGAGGGAGCGCCGCCGCGCTCCCAAGCGGCGCACTCTCATGTGCGCCACCGGGCTGGCCCTAAATGGTTGCAATTTAAATGATCATTAAGCACATGCACAATATACTTGATTTAATATATAATAAACATAACTATTAATATGAATGTAATATGTCTATACATATATTAAGTATATAATATACTTAATATCACATATATACATCTATGTGTATGTGTGTGTATCCCCTTCTCTTTGTTACACACTGCTTTTCAGATACACATTTTTCAGCCTAAGTAGGTAGCCTAGAGTGTTCTAGCAAACCTGCTGTCTCTCGTGGGTATATGCTCACTCTCTCTCTCTCCATATATATATTTCATATAGATTTAATATCTGATAAAATTCAGTCTCAGGTCTGAGATGCTCTGAAATCAGCCTGGGTGGGTAGCAGTTTGGACAATTGCTAGTCCTGCTTGGATGTGTTGTTGTTGCTGCTGCCATCTGCTCAGCCCCCTCAGAGGAAAGACCAATCGATGAATCTATCTATCTATCTATCTATCTATCTATCTATCTATCTATCTATCTATCTCTGTATATATCTATTTAAAAAGATAAAGACAGAGACAAAGACAAAAGCAGAGAGAGTGAAAGAGAGAGAGGGAGGGAGACAGAGTGAGAGACAGAAAGGACACACCTCTCTCTCTACATTTTCCAGACCAAGTAAGGCTGTACAGCTTGAAAAGTCTGTATCTGAAATAGTATATACCAAAAAGAAGGGGGGTATATTGTAAGAAAGAGCAAATCTCTCATGTATCATATATATGTATATATGTATATTGTATATATTTACTATATATATATATATATATATAGTAAATATATACAATATACATATATAATATATATATATATATACAGTAAACTAATTATTGAAAATGTTTTAAGTTGCTATAGGTATAGATTTTCATTACTGTACTGCTACTTTAATTTTTTTTCCCAGCTTTGCGTACCATGGTGTCTGGGCTGCCAATTGATGCAAGTTCTGGCATCTGAACATTAAGATCAAGAATCGACTGGCCAGAAGACAGGGTGTATTCACAGAAGGCTGCCATTGTTTACTGTAGACATTTTTCAAAGGAGGTTTCCTTTGATTTTTCAGGAGAAATTGTGAATGGCCAATCACCAATTCAAAAAACTCAGCCATTTTCTACACTAGATTGTGAAAACAATGTCAAATTCCCTCACTTATGATAGTAAGGTTGTGATGAATGTTATAATAAATAATTTTTTCTAGTTCCATTTCACTTAGATATGTTCTAGATCTATGCAAATAATTCTTAGTGTAAGTATAAGAAGCAAAGACACAAATAAAATTAGATGCTTTAATAGGAGTTACTTAAAGTTTGCTAACTTATAAAAATAAATGTTAATTAATATTACATATTATTTATAATACAATAATAATTACAATTTTTATTTAAATCCAATGGCTCATTCCCTTGAACATTATTTAAAATCATAAGTACATGACCATAGTTACATTATAATTTCAGTTATTAAGCACAAGTTTTATAAGATGAAAGTAAATACAGTGCAGTAATATTTTGAGCTTATTTAAGATGGTATAAAAATAACAGATCCTCATATATGAATAAATTTTAGAAATCACAAATTTGAAAAATTATTAATTTCTCAAATAATCAAAGAATTTCTATGCTGGTAGGTCAAGTGAATGGTGAACTGGGTTTTTGCTCTTGCTACAAGGCACTTCCAGGCTGGTTGTTAAAAACAAAAATTTGTTATGAGAGATTGAGAATGACATAAGATTTGGATTATGCCAGGTATTCAGGAACATATTTCCTTGCATAAATTGGATTTTCCATGTATTAATATTTCTTTAGGTCTGAAGCAGAAGGTATGCAAAAGTAGAAAATCATACATATACAATTGTCTAAGGATTGCTGTTATAGAAGACACACTTCTTAATGATAAAATAAGTTGCATGAACAAAGGCTGGCTATGCATCATGCTTTACTGCATAGCTACTGAATTTTAGGGCTGATAGACATTTCCTCTGGATATAAGCTATCATAGTTTCTTTCTTCATTCTTTAGATTTTCAAATATAAACAGATATTCAAACTGGCTTTAATAACAAAAATAACATCTAAATTAAAAAATTCCAAAATAAATATACTTTTTCAGAGCTAACATTGATTTTTTATATATGATTTTTTAAATATTATTTTATTCTAAAGTCCAGTATTTCTACACATAAATTATTTTCTCCATTCCTTTTTTATCATTTCAGAAGGTCACATCTGACCATATTAGAATCTTTAAAAATCCCCAGAGACATCCTAACTTGAATAATTTATAAAATAGAATATTTTTATTCTTAAAGTAGCAATGTTGATATGGGCTGACACCCATCTTTGCTCTTAAAATGTAACAAGTCCCAGAAAATGAAAAATATACAGGCAAAAAAAAGAAAAGAGAAAATTGTGGAAGGCTACTTTTTTCTATAGCTATAATATCACCATTAGCTTTCTCTGTTTCTAAAGATGGATCTCTGGTTTTATAATATAGTGGCTTAGATTATGCAAAGGGAATTTTTTGAATATGCATATATTTCACTATAGTATATTAAATTTTATTCCACAGGGTGTGGGGAAGATGGCAATCTGATGAATTACTCCTTTGTGATTATGCCAGAACATATTTCTTTCATATCTCAAACTTTTATCAGCCCAACATGATGTATCTGATTTTTTAAATCTGAAACTTAAAGAAACTTACAGGTAATATAAAACATGGGTTAGAAAACCTAAGAAGCAAGTGTATTACAAATCACGCTCATTCAGCTAAGACCAGGTCTGTAAAGAACTAATCAAATTATGAACTATATAAGTAGTTCTACTTGGGATGGGATCAACCTGATGGCACCAAAATATGAAGGACACAGACATACATTGAATAAAATGCCATTATATGTTCCACATTAAATTCTGTTGTCAGGGTGAAAGAACATATGCCTATTCTAATAAGAACCTGAATATGACCAAAAGATAAATGAGCCCTTTGGTTCCCAAAGGATTGCATAGGTCAACCATAAGGATCTAAAATAGGACCTAGGAGGAGGTGTCAGAATTAATGGACTTGAGGACATTTGAATGTTACAAGTGTTTGATATCAGGAATGGAAATAGGCTTTTAACAGAAAAGATTTCACATACAGTGAAATGAGAGCAAGTCTGAGTTCACATCATATCTTCATTTTGCAAATTCACTACAAAGTCGTTCTTGATTAAGAAGTGAGTTTCAATATCTTCAAAACAGCTCCTAGGATCTTGTATGGTAGTTTAGTCATTAAATATTTATGTTATCAATTTTTTCCATAGTAAACCTACAGAATTCTTTTATAAACATCTGTCTGATGAACTTTTAGATATGTTCATTTTATGGTCTCCAATAATCTCAGAATACCTTGTTTCTTTCGTGACCTTTGTCCACCCTGTTGCATTCTTAACCGATCTGTGCTGCACATACACATTGATCTGTAGACAAGGAATTGTCAGATGGAATCAATATATCATTTCTTTGGTATTGAGACCGGCTCTTGCTTAGTTTACATTCATTTTTTTTAAAGCAGATCAATAGTGCTAAACTGATGCATTACAAATTGGGGGTACAATTAGTATCTGTCTTCAGGCTAGTTAACATGGGAATACAGCTTTACAGGTAGAATTTAGATGGAAAAAAATCTTTTGAAACTGTCAAATCTGTATTCAAAAGTGCCTCTAGAATATGTGTTTATTTTTTTTAATTTATTTAGAACAACAGCTGCTTTTTACATTTTCATAGTACTTACTTGGTTTAAAAAGATGTTTTCTTATTAGTTTGTTAATGAAATATGATCTGAAATGAATACTATTTATTGATGTAACAGATTCATGGAGTCTTAGTTTAAGATACTTAAAAATAAATGTGTTAATTTTAAATAAATTTTGTGAGAAAATTAGCTTTATTGTTATTTATAACAAAAAAAATCCACATTTACTAAGCTTTTAAAAAAAGTGGTAATCAAAATGAACTTTTTATGTTTAAAAAGGCTTATTAATTGCTTTAATGCCTTCTTTACCTACTTCTTAGTTTTTATTATAGGGTTCATCTCACTGGTGACAAAAGACCATTGAGCCCATTTTCCTTCAGTTTCATCAATATATTCATTAACAGGACTTCATCAATCTCACTGCACTAAGAAAATATTAAATCTTCCTGAGCATATTAAAATTGATTTCATGATGTGGGGATCAAGTATTCATTATTCAGCCATTTCTTCATTTTTTATGTGAGTGCATTAAAAAAAATAATAATCAGAATTATTGGTCTTAAAATAAAAGGGTATCCAGTGAAGCCATTATCTATGTGAGGATAATAAGGTACACAATTTATTCAATTTGACCCTTAACACCAAAAACACTGTTACATATTGATTTGCCCTTCCTTACATAGGATCCAGTAGTGGGACCTCATCAACTTTTCATTATACATGATAATAGGGAACCAGAAGGAAAGCAAATAAACCCTAAACCTTCTTTGCAGTATATGCCAGTGCATGGTTTGAGGATCTGACAGCCTTGATTTGAAATTTAATTATATTTAGTTACCCTAAATGGTGATAACAATAGATACCTTATAAGTTTGTATGTGTTAAATAACATTCATTCAATCAATCAGTTAGCATATTAACTATTTCAATGATTATAGAGGTGTTGTGTTAGGAGATAAAACCTAAACTCTATAAACTCTAAACAAGAGTATATATAGCCCTTGTCCTCCTAGAGATTACATTCTAGGGAGGCTGACAGATTTTACACAATTACATAATCATTTATTGAACTACAATTGTGATTACACCCGCCAATGGGAAATTTGGGGTTCGTCACCTAGTCTGAGCATTTTTGAAAGATTCCTATTAAGGATATGACTTAAGTTCTCCCAAGAAAGATGTGCAAGGACTGTCTAGGTCAAGGATAAGGAAGCAGAGGCCTGCTCAGCAGAAGGAACAATATATTCAAAGCCAGAAAGAAGAATTGCACATGGAAGGAAGTGAAATAGGCCAGGGGGAGCACTATAAAGGGATCATGCAGGGCCATGTAGGTAACATTATTGCTATTGTACTTTTCCCGAAAAGCTATATGAGGTCATGGAAAAGGTTCAAGTAGAAGAGCAACATTATCAGGGATAAGATTGGTTTTAGTTGAACTAGGTAAAAAGCTGTTTCATATTCCTGGGGAGAAATGCTGTTGCTGTGACTGGGAAGGTGACAGCAAAAAGGGAAAAAAGTAGATGGATTTGTAATAATTTTAGGAGTGAAAATATACTGGACTTGGAATTAGATACAGGGGATAAGGGAAAGGGAAGACAATATTGGCACAGACTGAGACATTTCATGGAGTGTGGACATATTTACTAAGACAAGCTCCGATGGAAGAGTGGGATAAAAAGACCGTGAATGAGTCAAGTGGCAATGTTTCCAAGTAGGCAACTGGATATCCAGATCTGAAGCTCACAAATTAGGTTCAGGAGAGAGTTATACATTTGAGAGCTATCAGTTTGCCGAAGGCAATTGAAGGCACAAAGTAGATGTGATTGTCTAGGGAGATAACATAGAACAAAACATTAAGAGAACTCACAACTAAGTCTAGATTACTTGATCATTTAAAGATTAGATGGAGGAAGAGAATTATATTCTAAAAGAAGTAGGAGGAGTTGCTAGAGAAGGAGAAGGAAAATCCCCAGCATGCAGTGCCTGGAAAGCTGAGTGCCCTGCCTGGCCCATGGGAACATTACGTTAGTGTCATCCAGCAGTGATACTGGCAGCATAACAGAATTTTCTAATAGAGCATAATACAGAACAGCTTAGGAAAGTATAATCAGGATGGGCAATGCCTAGTTTACGTTCATCTCTCCTAGCTAGTAACTGATCTGAAATGTCCTATTTCTCCAGGAACCCCCTCTTCCTTCCCACAACAGCCTATAATACTCTCTTTATTCTCTCCCTTTCTTGCTCTATTGGCTCCTATCCAAGACTAAACCTTTTAACTTTCAGCACATGTCCACATGGTACCCCACCCCAAGACCCGTTGTGAGGAGGGGCTGAGTTGTAGGGAGGCTAGTGATGAGAGGAATGCAATAAGAGGGAAGGAAGGAAGCAGAAAATGAACCCTGTGAGCAACTCCTTCATCACAAGCCCCCAATAGAAGGCAGCATCCCCAAATAAAGCCACATGTCTTCACTTCTCCAATGAAGTTGGAAGAGAATAATCTAGTCCTACTTATTTACATCTCTAGCCTATGTCCTGCTAGAGAGCCCCCCCTCAGACCTTGAGGATCAATTCCAGCAACATGAAGTTGAACCAGTTATCACAGTATAGAGGGGCAGAAAGGTAAAAGAGAATGCGATGAGACGCAATAAACCAGCACACACCTTGAGAAGGGTAGGATGCATTTCTAATTTATCTTCTGAGTCAAAACTGTGAATGAACCTCCCCACAAACCACTCTCCCTTGTGGTCATGTGCTCATTGAGGACTATCCCAGGGTAGGCAAACTTGTTCTCTAAAAAATTGGCTTTGTGGACCAAACAGTCTATGTTGCAACTACTCAATTTCGCCACTGTGTCCTGTAAAGCAGCCATACACAATATGCTAATAAGTAAGGATAACTGTTCTCCCAGGGTAGGCAAACTTGTTCTCTAAAAAATTGGCTTTGTGGACCAAACAGTCTATGTTGTAACTACTCAATTTCGCCACTGTGTCCTGTAAAGCAGCCATACACAATATGCTAATAAGTAAGGATAACTGTTTCAATACAACCCCCTTTACAAAATTAGGAGGTGGTCCAGATTTGGCCCAAAGAACATAATTTGCCAAACCCTGATCTGTAATATCATTAGTCCTTTCATAGATTTCAGGCACTGAACTAAATCAGGTTTATACACTGGTGTGGGGGTAGCTAAAAACTACATTTAATATTGCTTCCATATAAAACTCTGTACCATATTGCAAACAATTGTTTACAAATAAATTTTAGGAACACAGTCAATTCACAGAGAATATCCTGTGTTGAGTAATGAGTATACAGAATTCACTTCATTAATACAAGATTAAAAGGGAAAAAAAAAAAGCCTGTGCATAAAATGTCATTCCTTCCATTTTTCTATAAAATTCTGTACATCCCACAGCTCTAGCCTGAACATACAACTTTTATCCTATAACCCTTTCTTTCTCCTTATTCTTATTGTGGTTTATTAATAAAGCAGAAGAGTCAAAACAAATCCCAAAGATTTTATTTAAAATTGTTAAAGAAGTCAGAGGTATACAATATGTACATTGTCAGCTGCAGAGGGAACTGTTCTGTCTAGTTTTGCTAAATATTTATAGCTATATCAATATCCAACACAAGTCTTGTAATCCTCATTCTTAGTTCAAGGATTAGGAATTCAAGGGTGTACACATAAACAATGACTGCTGGAGTTTTCACCCTGGAGACAATGAAACATCAGTGTCAAACCACATACTTTTGTTATTGAATCTTCCTTGTAGACTTCCTGATAGACTGATGGACTTTTCTGGGATTTGAAAAGAACAAAAAATAGTCTCTATAGATTTAACACTTGTCATACTTTATCTGGGCCTGGCAAGGATTGTAGTCAACCAGCCTGCCCCCTTTCATCACGGGCTAGCCTTTCTCTTATGGAGCCAACTATAGATTATTTCTTAACTCAACCCACATTTATTGAACAGTATGAGCCAAACATTGAGCTAGATGCTGGGAACACAGGATGAAAGTAAGACAGAATCTACTTTGGGAGGTCTCAGAGTCCAGGGAGGGTGTCATTTCATGAAGAAGGTGCAAGAAGGGTCATCACTAAAAGCTGAACAGAAAGGCTTAATTTAATAGAAATCGATTATTATTTATATCTATTTTCGAACTGTAGGTGACTTCAACAATTAATTAGAAAACGACCCTGTAGCACATATAGAATGTTTATATTTTCTTCATTAGTATTTGCTCTTCCATAAATATTTGTTGAATATAAATAAATATTCTTATATCCTTTCTGTATTATGGATCATCATAATCCCTTGACCCAAGCATAAATTTTCTTCAATTTCACCTACTCCCATGTCAATCAAATTCCACTTATTATTTTGCAGATTTTCCCACATGTAACTTTCCTTTCCATTGACACTGTGATTGAGGTCATCATCATCACCTCAAGTACACTAAGCAGTTATTTGCTGGAGCAAGCTCATTTGGGTTACAAAAACCAACTACTAAATTTTCAGGTATTTTGTGACTCTGCTGTTAAATTATATACATATATGATTGGTACTGAAACTGAAAAAGTTTTCAGTATAAAGAATGTAATTTACATGAGGGAAATAAATAGTTTAATAGTAGTTCACACATCAGACTTAATAACAATAAATTTATCAGGAATGAGCAGATTAGGATACAACTCCATCTGGGAAATCATGGTTGAACTGCAAGCACAGATTGGCTACAGACACAAGAGTCTGGCAAAATGAATGACAGAATTCTGAGTTTATTGACTAGCTACATGAAATGTAAAATAAAGAGTCTAATACACGTGTTAGTCTGTTTGGGCTACTACAATAAAATACCTTAAACAGGGTAACTTCTGTACAACAGACATTTATTTCATACGGTTCTGGAGGCTCAGAGATCCAAGTACAAGTCTCCAGCAATGTCTGGTGACGACCTGCTTCCTTAAAGACAGTGTCTTCTAGCTGTGTCCTCACATGGTGAAAAGGACAAGGCAGCTCTCCGGGGCCTTCTTCATAAGGGCACTAATCCCATTCATGAGAGCCAAGCCCTCAAGACCAAATCACCTCCTAAAATGCCCCACCTCCTGGTCTAATATCATCTCCCTGGGGTTAGGATTTTAACATATGAATTTTGGGGAAAAACAAACATTCAGACCATTAATATATTTTACTATTATTTATAAATTGTGTTCTACACCCTTTAAATCAGTAAAATTTTTAATAAGTTAATATGCACACACACAGATCTTTATTTTGGAGAGCTGGTTGTTAAACATTTACTGGCACACCTTTGACTAATAGCCACTTCCTGCTAAAACACACAGATACACACAAAGGCAATAACAACTACAAAACTTCAAAGGATGCCCTCACAGAAAGTAAAAACTTCATAGTCTATCACCCAAGGCTTTCCGCAAAGCGTTCTTTTCCAAGCTTCCACAACATCTACACCTAGACCTTCAGCTCCCCTCACCCTTCTTTTAAATCATGCTGCCATTCAGAACAGCTTTCTTACAGGTTCCAATCTGTGGCCTTTCCTCATACCACTCTCCCACCCCGTCAAACTGTGTTGTCTTCCTTCTCATCTGTCAATTCCTACTTACCCACCAAGAATTGGTTCAAGTCCTCCCTTCTTCACAAAATGTATTGAGACCTGCAAATTAACCCTGGCCTGGATTTTTAGTTATTTTTCAGCATTTCTGCCATGTTTTCAGGAGTAAGATTATACAAAACATGCCTATCATTGTCCATTGCACTAATACTCGAACCCCATAGTCACAGCACAGTGGAAAAGGGCA
>NW_007732187.1:28603-29642 GCF_000696425.1 Galeopterus variegatus
CTATCATTGTCCATTGCACTAATACTCGAACCCCATAGTCACAGCACAGTGGAAAAGGGCAGGCTCTCACCCCTGGGCTCTGCCATGCTCATCCAGATGCTCTCTCTCAAGTTACAGAAACTGTTGGCAGCCATTAGGCAGCACCAGAGCTAAGAGGCCAAGAAGTTGCATCTTGAATGGGGCCATTATAGATCACATGTAAGATTCAGAGCAAAGGGCATCAACATGCAGAAAGAAACAGGGTGCAGAGAGAATGCTGTGTTCTTTGGGGAAGGAGACTACAACCTTGTTTTCAACTTTCTAGATCTGATTCTCCCGAACTTCCTTTTCTATCCTTGAACATCATGAAATAGTGACAGCATCTTTGCAATAAACCTACTATTTCACATGAACAATTTTCAGGTGTTTTCTATTACTTACAACCAAAAGATCCATGGACAGAGAAAACAGTCAAGTCTTTGGCTGTCTATACTTCATGGGATTCCCCTAGGAAACCAGCAGAGTAGGATTTTGTTGATTGGTTGATTGTATAATGGAAGAATTTCCCATCAAGTTTGAGAAAGGGGAGAAATACCATTTCATTTGTCTTCATTTATTATCTGTACTTTCTGAGCAGGTAGGTACAAGTAGGGGCTATCATAACGGCTTAAAAATATGTATCAAAGCCTGGTTAAAACAAGCCAGGTGCACTTACGGGATGATAATAAAAATGTAGCTCCTGGCCTCTTCCCAGAATCAGAGAATGGAAAAATAAAACATAGGAGAGAGAGAGGATTTGTGATCTTCTATTCTCCTACATTTAACAGTAGTCAGAAACATTTTTTAATTCATACTTTGTATATAAATAGCTGACTAGCTTCATGATAGGATATGATTCTAAAATTCCTTTTTTGTTGTACATGTTTCTAATATTATCAGATTATGGAAATAAAGCATTTCACTGATAAAAATTGCTTAGCTGATATAATTTTAGAATAGTATTAATTATTCATTTAGCTCCAATCTAAAAATAAATCAGAATTCTGTTGTGTGGTTTTTT
>NW_007732187.1:30536-30948 GCF_000696425.1 Galeopterus variegatus
ATTACCTAAGCTTTGATGTGAATGCCTCAAACGTAAAATATTTCTACATTTTTTTATTATAGATCAGAACATTTTGAGTATGCATTCCATTAAATTTCAGTAACAAATAAAATCACATACTTCCTATTGTTCCTAGGGGAAAAGAGATCAGTCTTCCAATAATAAGAATAAGGAGTAGTTGTTCTTGCGTAGATCGAAAAGAATGAAAATTTCACTAGTAGTGCTAAAACTGCATGTGTCTCAAAGCTCTACTGCAATGATCTTTATTAAAAAGGTAAAATTTGTCTTGTTGTGCTTTCTTGGTAAGCCACAATATTATTTGTATTTTTTTTCCTTGAATGAGATATAACAGTAAAAATTCAATGATAAGATAAATGCCATGTTGTTAATGAAAAACCAGCTCAGCTCAACT
>NW_007732187.1:31197-32576 GCF_000696425.1 Galeopterus variegatus
ATCAAGTGCTTACAACACTGCTTAGCACAACATAAATAAAATATATATTAGCTATTTTTATTATTAAGTTGGCCCTGACTTTTTAATAGGAAGTGTTCTATTGTCTGACAATGTTTCTATCAGATACACATTCATAAGCAGTGGTGGGGTTAGCTATTCTCGAGCTAATCCCAAATCCAGAGGTTTTAATGTCAACCTCTTCCTCCATACACCTACAGACTGGTCACCCATATGCCACCCACTGCATATGCCCTCTCCAGGAATCTAGGACACTTTCCACATAGCAATGGCATTACTAGAGGTTTTAGCTCAGTGTTAAATTAAAATGTGAAATTCACTGGTGGTAAATAATGAAAGAATATCTCTTAGGAGAGGACAAATATGTTCAGCAGATTTTCAGCACAAATTCTTACCCTATATGAACTTTAGAAGCTGAGTTAATCTTATTCATATTTTTAATCAGTTTCTTTTTACATTCATATACAGCTTTGTTGGGAGAAAAATAAACTGAACTAGTAAACGATTTCAATTTTTAAAGTTGATTTGAATGTAGTTTTCTTCGGGCAAGCAAAATATCCCTCCCTCCCTCTCTTCTCCCTTCTTCCCTTCCTTCTTTCCTTTTTTTCCTTCCTATCCAAATGCCATCAATAATTCTTTTTATTCCCTAGGTTATGTATATTTATATATACACACACATATATGTATGTGTGTTTACATTCTCTATATATGTCTACGTATTTACATTATGCACAGTACATTCAAATAGGGTTTGTTTTCTTTCCCTATGATCAAGAGAAAGAGAGAATTTTTATAACTCCAATTATTTATATTTCCACATTGTTTAAATCCATACCTATCACACAAATCTCATCCTAGATTTCTGAACACTATGAAGCATCTCAACTCAAATAACAATCAGACATCTCAAATTCAGCATTGAAGTCAATTCACCTTCTTCCCCCAAAACTGCTCACCACAATGGGCCCCATCTCAGTTCATGGCTCCTCCATTCATCCTGTTGTTCAAGTTAAAAACACTTAAGCTCTCTTGGATCAGTCTTTCCCTCACATCAAAGAGCCAGCACTTCAAGTCTTTACAGCTCTGTCTCCAAATCTGCTCACTTTGCTCCATGTTCACTGCCATCAACCTAGTTCACTTCACCAGGATTTCTTGTCTGGACAATTGGATGACCTCCCTGTGGAATATACTAAAAAGCATATGTACTTCGCAGGACCTGGTTTTCCAAAGCCTTGCAATTTCAAATGTTGACCTTGCAAGGACAGGAAATTTCCCTCGAGCCATAAGTCTCTGTTGCAACATAAGGATTGTGACACAGCAGGTTGCTGGCTCAAGGACAGACTAGTTACTGATTGTTATGT
>NW_007732187.1:33457-61886 GCF_000696425.1 Galeopterus variegatus
ATTTCCCAAGGAAGGGCTGCCTCTCACTGGAGGGTGCCTGGGAAGTTAACCTCTTTGGGGTCTCTCACTGCTCAGGAGAGATGGGCTTTGAGTAATCCTTTGTGTCTCTGTCACCCAGGGGAAGTGGGGTGACAAATCCGTGGGGGGCAAAGCAACCTCCCAACTGACATTCCTACTTTTCTCTCTCTCTCTCTCTAAATGTGTATATGTATATGTACATGTATATGTATATGTACATGTATATGTATGTGTATATGATACCCTTAAACCAGATTGATATCTATGTCATATATATCTACATAAGATAGCTCTATCTTTTGTTCCAACTTCACAGTACTTGGTAGGGGCTACATGTGGTGCCTTTTCTTAGGAGAATGTTAGAGCCAAAGCCAAATATGGGAGGAAAAAAAGTCCATCTATTAGCTTTGTTTGTCATTCTGTGGGAAGGTGAGGTACATAGGAGAAGCTGGCAAATCTTAAACTACATTGTGAAGAAGTTTCCTTCCACCAACTCCCCCACCCACCCTCCTACTTATGACTTCACACAACACACACACACACACAGTGTTCATATGTAAAAAATAACGAAATTCTGTGTTTAAGAAACCTCCTTAGAATTTTCTAAAGTTGATAGAAATATTTTGGGATAAAAAATAAATAAAAAGAAGAAGAAGAAGAAATTTGCCAAATATGGAAGCCAAATTGTTTTAGCAATTTAGGAATATGTTTATGTAAAACCAAATTTCAAAGTTTAAGATTAAAATTAATTTTCAATTCTGTTCTAACTTGTACAACAGTTTTAAGAATTGTTATTCATGTTTCAGTCTAGATAAAACAGTCTGTATGTAGAATTTCACATATATAGTATCTTAAATCAAAATCAGAAAGCCAGCAAGTATATATCCCATGGCTAAAACCACATACTTTGTAATAACATCAGAACAACCACTGACTAATTTACTATTCCCTTTGCTCACTCTTTTCTGCATATTTTAGACTTTCCTCCTTCAGGGTTCAGCTCGTACCATCCCACTCACATTCTTCCATTTCCTCTGCCTGTCCAAATTCTGCCAATCTTTCAAGATTGAATTTAAATCCCAGTTCTTCAACAAGAACTTCTCTGATCATCATTGCCCAGAGTTTTGCCAGAGTTACTATTTCTTTGCTTGAATATGTGCCAATTATTACCCATATAATTTTAGATGATTTTTAATGTTTTGCCAGCTCTAACTCAACTCTTACAGAGCAATGACAAGCTATTTCTCTGAAGCTCAGTTTTCTCATTCGTAAAATGAGGGGACAGAAGTAGAAAATCTGCAAGATCTCTACCAGTTCAAAAAAAATACTGAATTATTAATATACTAACAAATACATTCATTCATTACTTACTTAGCTCTTGTTATATGCCAGTAACAATAATAAGCTCTATAGATACAAATACATTGTGACATCCCTCAAAGACACAAATAAGTTATGACACTGTCCTGGAGGAATTATTTTTTTGGAGAGCACCAGGGTGGAGTTAGGAGTATATGAAATCACATACTATAGGATGGCCACACATTGAAGTGTTTTAAATATAAAAAGTGTATAATTGGTAATGCAGTGCCAAGGTCTTCCTGCTAACATTGGGGAAAATACCGGGCACTATAGTGTTGCAGCGGAGATTGTACACGTGAAAAGTGTGCCTTTCACACAAAGTGGGGAAGGGCATTCCAGGCAGGAGGACCAATATGGGCAGAAGCACAGAGTTGAGGAAAAGTGAGATATTAGGTAAAATTATAATAAAATTGTATTAAGTTATATTAGGTCAAGACAGTAGAAAATTGGCAATTTTATATATTTCAACCTACTATAAAATTGTTTATTTTAAATTTTTACTTACAGTATTTGTTGTTCTGAATTTCACGTTTATGTCTTAATTCTGCAATTACTTTGAAAGCTCATGGCAGGAAAGGTCCATTTCTTATATAAGAATGCCGTTAAATTGGATATAGCAGCTATTCAATAAATATATAATTAATATGGAATGGGAATGCATTTAGACTTAAAAATTTTATCTGAATAGCATCTTAGAGACTAAATAGTAAGATTAAAGAAATTTTGCTTCATAAACTGGTTAAGAGTGTAGTGTCCTCATTTACATAATTGTGATATTTTAATGGATTTTTATTTGTCTAATAAGTAATAAGAAAAAAAAAGTTATATTTATCAGCACAGCATTATATTGCCTCTGATCCAAGGCAATCTGCTTTTTTAATCATTTAACTTCTAGATTGTGTAACTCTGACTGCCACAGAGAATATACTTACACTATATACACAGGGCAATGGGGAATTGGTAAATAATGAAAAATAGTAATTTACATAAAAGACCAAATGATTGCCTTCCAGTGGCACATCATATCTCTAAAAGTGAGCAAAGTGTTTTATTCAAAGGGTACTTGAGTATTTATAAAAAGAGGGCACATATTTTCTAGGGCTTCTATGCTTTTATAAAGAGTCATGTAATTATGTAATTATAGGCTGACACATTCATGAAAAATAGTTGCAAATCACTGTGAGTGTCCAGGCAATGCTTAATGCCAAAGTGATAAAGATAGAGCAATTCAACTAGGGGAGGTCAAACAAATGTAAAGATACACACTAGATATGTTTAGCAGGAAAATATTAAGGTAATCATTTTTAAATCCTTGCTTAAAATGCAGTTCTATTTAAATCATTCTGTAGTTCAATATCATTGAGCTGACTTTAATTTATGAAACAGCAGTTTGGGAATATTGATTCCAGAGTCATACTTATATCTCAGGAGGACATGGCAAAGGCACTTTTAAAAAAATGTGTGCTGAATGCCCACCACGTGCAACAATTTGTTCCAGGAACAGTCTGGGATGCAAAGATAACCATAACATAATCATCTGGCAGAATATGTAGAAAGGTACATATTAGCCATAAATGGCTTCTTAACCTTCATGCCCATTTCTGGAGAAGATTCTCTTGACACCAAAAGATACAGTGGGTACAGGAGGGAAGTAAAAGGTGTAAATGTCAAATGTCTCTAATCTCCTATCTTATTCTATAGCAACTCGATTTCACCTTCAGGTACCAGTACCATAAAACCACATAGGCTGCTCGCACAGCTAGACTGACACTGCAGTTAGGTATGTGGCTTCTTTTTTTTTTTTTTCCTTTTTGTCTTTTTTCGTGACCGGCAACGGATCGCAACCCTCAGTGTCGCGCCCGTACCAGACCGGGACCGGCAATGGGATCGCAACCCTCGGTGTTGCTCCCGCACCTCACTCAGCCAGTGAGCGGCCGGTCTGTATGTGGGATCCGAACCCTCGGCAGGAGCGCCACCGCGCTTCCCAAGCGGCGCACTGTAGCAGTGCGCCACCGGGCCGGCCCGGTATGTGGCTTCTTAACTTTTGTGCTAATCTGCCGAAGCTGGCATTTTCTATGGTGCTGCCTCAGCATTCAAAATTGCCAGAAAAGTGTAAAGCAAAGTGCCCATTAAATGCAAGAATACAAATCAAGGTTTTCATGATACTATATCTAACTCATTTGAATGAATTTTGATGAACTCCAAATTAGAGGAGTCTAAATTAATAACATTATAGTGTATAAAAAAGACATGATATTTAACAGCAAATCTTGTTTTTTAAACTTAAATTAATTTAAGGTTGATATACTTTATTTGCTTATTACAATGAAATTTTTACTTTACCTACTGATAATTAGAGGATTGATGAATAGATCATACCATTTATTTACTTTTATTTATCTATTTCTACCTACATGTCATTTTCCCTTTTTTATCGTCTACTTCATTAATTATGTCTATGGAGTTTTAACAGTATTATGTTCATTGAAGGTGCTCAAGAGTTCAATGCTTTTGATGATTAAAGCCTCAGAGGTCCAATAAAAAAATGTATACCTAAAGAATTTTCCTGAAATTATAGAACAACATTGTGTGGGGTTTTTTTCCTACTTATTGCAGTATTATATGAGCTAATCTTTGCAAAAAGAGAAATCCTTATCATTATGGCAATATTCATACATATAAACTTACACTAATGTTGCATCTCTCTGTCAACCAATATATACAGCATAATGATTAAAGATGGTGACAGAAAGACAAATAAGATGCTATACATGGTCAGATTGTGGTGAAAAAAGAGAATATTTGAAATAAAACTTTACTGTATGCTTGTCATGATTTTAGATATTAATGGGATGGATAATCATGTAAAACACAAACATATAAAAATAACATTAGAAAAAACAGAAAATACTAAATATTTTCATAAAAAAAATGCCTGTGACAACTTTTCCAGACACATCTAATCCATAAAATAACTATTTTACAGACTTAAAAACTAAGGCTCAGAGGGGTTAAAGGACATGCCCAAAGGACAAGTTATGATACCAGCTTCCAGCTTCGATGACTTTCCAGTGTGATGGGAAACCCCATGGTTTTTCTCCCTTTCGTATTATACTGACTTGCCTTGTAGACAATTTTAAAGGATTATAGAGAGACAGAGCAGGGAAAAGGGGTTAGTTGGAAAGTGTTATGGGAGTTTGACATTTAATTAACAAGACCGGGAACACGTATAATCACATACTGAAGGCAAATAGTCAATGGGGAAAAATGTGCCTGTCTACTCATTTTATAGAGTGCAATAATGTAGCATGTGATACGGAAACTTTTTAGAATGCCTCCTTTTCCAAATTTATCTCTCCATACCATCTCCATTCTGCATTTTAGAAAGGCATCTCCAAATCAGTTGAATCCAGCACTACAGGAGTGAACTAATGGCACACTATATGAATATCTGACCAGTTTGATTTACTTTTTAAAACTGAATCAGAGTGACAGACAACACATTTGGTAAAGCTTCAATCCTGTTTGGCTGAAAACACTAGAGGAGCAGGTGGCTTTCAATCTGTTGGATGCTTCCCAGTTGTACAGCTGCTAAATGGGTAGTAAAGAGAGCAGCCACTCCCAGAAGGATGTGTGCCCAGGAAATTTGGCCCTATTGGTAGAGCCAATCACATGAAATGTGAAGTCTTCTTTCTGAATAGCAACATGCAGCCTCAAATTTACCTTTATATTTGATCTTATTTTATCTTGAGGCACAGCCATATACATACACATATTTAGACTTATTAAAAAGCATTTAAAAATAGACTTTTCCAAACATATTTATTTCATTAACAAAAAATAGTCTGTAAAATATTTACCTTGAATATTTACTTAATACAACTCCTTTGGCCTGAAAATTTATGGAAACATTGCAGACTGAGACCACTTTTTCATTTTATGACCCTCTCTTCCATCTTGCTAAAGTCATTTTTTTTTAAAAAAGTAAGTTACAAATTAAGATTTTTTTTTTAATTTCGGGGAGAATGTTCTGAATACCCATATTAAACCTAGATCAATGGTTCTCAGGTGTTTGGTATTAAAGAATTATTCCAGATACTTGTTTAAAATGTAGATTGCCTCATCCTGTTGCCTAAGACGTAAATTCAAAAGGTATGGCGTTGGGCACAGTAGTCTTAATTTTTACCTATTCTTCTAATCCCCATTTTCATGAAACAATATTGTGTTCATGCTTTAGAAATACCAGCCAACAAGGCAACTCAAAAATTTCAGTCTCTTCTAGCATAGAAATAAACTCATTTTAGAGAAGTTTTTGGGTTTTATTTCCTCTTTAACAAATATTCATTTATTTATAATGGCATTTCATATTAAACTCTACTTTATCACATAAAGCTTTCAGTCCCAAAATGTAGAATTTCAAAGCTCTTTGTATTATAGCTTTTATTTTTATTGTCATAGTAAATGGCCACATAATATTTTTATATTGTTATGAGTTTTGCTGCAGAAGGCAGAAGCAGAAAGTGCAAAAAATTAAGTTGCTTATAATACAAAGGGTCCTCTGTCACACACTACATTGTCATTTCAATATTTATGCCCGTGTACTATTTCTGTTTCTTTTTTCCATTTTCACAGTATTATATGTTCTCATGTTTAATTTATTTTATTATTACTCTGCTTATTACATTTAAATGTTTACGTATACCATCATTAATTAACCTCTTTAAGCCTCAGTTTTCTTATCTCTACCAAGAACATGTTAGTACTACCATTAAAGTGACTGTTAAATGAAGTATATACATGAAGCACCTACTGTGATCAACACATAATAACTACTGTTAATAATATTTATTATTATTCTATTAGATGAGTGTATCTCTGTAAGCTGATTAAGTATGATTTAAGGTTTTCCACAATAGTACATTAGTGAAATCACACGTATGAGTTTATGTTGTCTTGGAAGACCTTACAGTATCTGCCTCTTTCTCTTCATGAAATAAACTAAAACAACATATAGTGAAAAACTATCATTTTTCAAGAGTAAGCATGAGACAGTTTCTCCCTGAAAAACCTCTAGAAGAAACCATGCCTTGATTTTAAACTTGTGGCCTTCCGAACAGAGAGGAAATAAATTTCTGTTTTAAACCACCCAGCTTATGTTAAGTTTTAATGACAGCCCTAGGAAGTAAATACACCCATTATTCCTTTCTCCTAACTATCTTTTCAGCAACTATGAAAAGTTCGTTTTTCATCATTCATGGAATATGTAAAGTAACAACTTTAGTGAGGCTTTCTTGATTCCTTAACCATTTTTTCTTGGTGCTCCCACAGCTTATAGTTTTTAATTCTACAACAGAAACTACTATATTCTACTTTGTTCTGTGGTTTCAATGTCTCTCTATCATGTTACTAGCTTTTGGAAAATGCAGGGTGGGCCATTCCCTTCCATATCTCATTACTCTTAATAAACTGGGAATTTGCATGTGCCTGGCATATGTATGTATGAAGCACAATAATTTTCTTTGTGACACTTAAAGAGATTGTGGGTCAAACAATACTTGGAATTGTGAATCTCCAAAGAAAACAAAACGATGAGAAATAAAAATATTAGAATAACTTGTAAATTGTAAAATTCAGCAGAATTAAGTTCATTTTGAAATACCTTTGGTAAGTCATCCCTATTAATTAAAAAAAAACACTTACAATTAAAAAGAATAACATTTATATCTGCAATAAAAATGTGTACTTGATTTGGGATATGGGTATATCTAATATGTTACAAAGTATGGTACTATTATAAGAACCTAGTAAAAAAATGAGGTAAGCTGATTAAAAAAGCACCAGCAAAACTCCTCCTCAAACGCAGCACCCATTTCATGCTAGACACGGCTAGTATCACTTTGAAGAAAAACAAGAAGTAGCAAAAAGGCTGCTGTGACATTTTCATATACCTTTCTGTGAGTAAGAAATCATATAAGGATGTTACTTTCAACAGGCTACCAACATTGTTCAGTTAGATTTAAAAAACAAAACAAAACAAGGTAGCAACAGGGCTTGTTAGTTCAGTTCGTATATTCATTCATTCCTCCACCTTTTCTGCTGCCAAAAAAATACTTTAAGCAAATAATAGTTACTCATTTAATAAAAATATTAAAACAAAAAAGGAAAATTTTAAAAACATGTAAAATAAGAAAATTGTAAATACATTCACAATAAAAGCAATTAAAGTAGTTGCCATGATTATGCATTAAATTTAGCCCTAAGTTCCCAGGAAAAAAGCATTACATTGGATATATAATATCTCACAATAAAAAAATGACAATAATAAATTCATATGATAATCTATCTATTGTCAGTAACATTTTCTGAGCATGAGGATACTGTGAGAGTGTAATTAGAAAACATTGTGGCATTTTATGGTGTTCTTTACTTTGTTAAAGAATGAATTTACTAGGTTTTAAGGTTTTACAATATATCGAATACATAGACTAGAGAGCCACAAATCAATGGGGTCTTTGTGGATTGGTAAAGCATTCTATTCTGTCATTAAATGGTCTTGGTGTATAATTAATGACTTAGACAATGCAATAGGGAGCTTGATGCACTTATTATGTATGTTTTATTGAAGTTCTTAGAAATCTTAAAAATGTACCCTGAAGCATTTTCCACTGGGCACATAACCTATGAATGAAAGGTTATCTTCAAGTACACAATTTATTTTCTTTATGGCATACAACTTTATCATTTCCTTCTAACCATCTTTCTGGAGATATATATATATATAATATAATATATATATATATAAATAATATATATATATTATTTTTCTTAATCTGTAGATTGAATGTGAATATATAACAAGAAAGGAAGTAAAATATTTCTGGCAAATCTTATAACTTACCAAAAAAATTACTTCAAACCAAAAAAAAATGTGGTTACCCTGAACTAAAAATATTGGGAACCCTTGATTTTACTAGGTATACAATGAATTTATCCTTTAGCATTCAATGTCCTTCACATCATTTTACTGGCACCTAATTATTGCTAATTTTCTTTTTTCTGTTTTTGTTGAGTTCAAATGATAAATTCAGTGTCCATTAAAAGAAAGGAAAGATGTTAAAGGAACAAATCTCAAACTCTACAGCTGCTGGATATTACCTAACACTCAACATGCACACCTCATTATATTTGGTCACCTCCTTATCAAAACTGCTCATCCTCAGCATTTTATATCTAGACAAATGACATGAAAGTGTAACTTTAACCCCAAACAGAAACTTCATAGTCACTGCTATATTTTCTCTTATTTTCCAAATAAATGTCATAGTCCTGTTTTTCCTCTAATGAAAAAACTTACTATGATCTAGCCCCCTTTTCTCAATATCTATTGTCCTTGTCACTTATAATATTTTGACTGGACTATACATCCAATGGTTTACAGCCTCCAATTTTGGCCAAACTCTGCTCCAAGCAGCTACCAGATTTCTCTCTCTAAAATACAGACATAATATGTCACCACTGATGTTTATAGAATAATTTCCACACTCCTCAGGATAACTTTCATTCAATATGACCCTAATCTGCCTATCCAGGCTTAAATCTTTGCCTCTCTCTTTTTTTTTTTTTTTTTTTTTTTTTTTTTTAGTAATATTCAAAGGCTTAACTTTGCTTTCCTACACCTCTCAGGCAAAGTTGAGAATTCTCTCTTCTGTTCTCTCATAACACTGTTTATTTTTATATTTCAGCACTTACAACCATCTGACACTAATTACAATAACGGCAAACATATGCCCTGAATACTCCCGGATGGCCCTAATGTTAAGTACTCTCTCCTTTTGTCAGGCCATGGGTGGGGTGATCAGTCCTGATTTTTACTTAGAAAATATGGTCCCCATCCCTCACCTTGGGGCTTGTCCCACCAGATAGGCAGCTCCTTGAAGGCAGGGGTGGGGTCTCAATATTTTCACTCAATGCTTCATTCTTTAATTAAACCAATCTGGAAAAGGAATTCTCTATACAAGTTGGCTGTAAAAGGAGCCATATGTTATAGATTATCTCAGACCTCAACACTGTCTGGAAATCTGTTCTCTTTCAACACAAGTCATTGTTCCTCTACCAAACAATGTAAGACAGTGTTCCCATTTCTTTTCAAACATTAACATGAAAAAATGAATACATCATGACTGTACACTAGGAAGACCAAATATAGCTCCCTCCTTCACCCGTATGACTGCATCTGGACCCATGATCTCCCTTCTCTCATGACAATGAATAGTCTATGTCCCCAAAATGAGCAGCTCCTCCACTTATGTCTAGCTGCCATCTCCCTTTGCCAACTCAAGGACAGTGCCTCAGCAAGTCCCCCCTTTCTCTGCTGTATCATCAATTTTTCCCTCTTAACCAGATGATTTCCATAAACATTGCTGACATGCTTTTACTTATTCCATGTTAAAAACAAACAAAAACAAAACCTCTCTGTTGTCTCCACATTCCTTTCCAGATACTCCCCATTTCCCTTTTCCCCATACTGCGGAACACTGGGAGTGACATCCAGACTTGCTGTCTCTTCTCCCATTCTCTCCTGAACCTCCTGCACTAAGATTCCCCCACCACTCCAGCACAATTGCTTTTATAATGGTGACCAATGATCTCTGCACTGCTATTTCCAACAATGCTCTGAGCTTGTTGGGAATTTACTGTGATCCTTCAGTAGCAACTGACATAGCTGAACATTCTCTCTATCTTTAAATGTTTATTCCACTTGATCTACAGCATAATACACTCATTCCATTTTCTGCCTATCATCTAATAGTTTTTTGTCAGTCCCCTTTGCCAGTTCTTCTTTATCTTCTCAACCTTTAAAAATGAAGTGACCCAAAGCTCAGTATTGGGATTTCTTCTGCCTCAAAATACTCCATCTGTAGTCTTATCAAATCTCACAACTTAAATTATTACATGTATACTAATATTCCTAATTTATAAATCCAAGCCAGACCTCTTCCTTGTACTCATCTATCCAGTTTCTACTTAAAATCTTTATATGTAGATGTCAAGTAAACATGTCACATTTGAATTGCCCGTAAAACCTGCACCTCTCACAGTCTTTCCATTTTAGTAAATGGCAAATCCATTCTTCCTGTTAGGCTAGAAAAGTTGAGTCATCCTTGACTCTCATCCTTCTCTCATAACCTCACTTAGTGATCTAATCCTGATGATTTTGATTTCAAAATGTAGCTTGTTTTTTGGGTTTTTTTTCCCTTTTTTTTTTTGTCTTTTTTACTGACCAGTAACGGGATCGCAACCCTCGGTGTCGCGCCCGTTTTTTTTTCCCTTTTTTTTTTGTCTTTTTTACTGACCAGTAACGGGATCGCAACCCTCGGTGTCGCACCCGTACCAGGGACCGGCAACAGGATCGCAACCCTCAGTGTCGCGCCCGCACCGCACTCAGCCAGTGAGTGGAAACCGGTCTCCACATGGGATCCGAACCATCGGTGGGAGCGCCTCCGCACTCCCAAGCGGCGCACTCTCCAGTGCGCCACCGGGTCAGCCCGAAAATGTAGCTTGTTTTAATCACTTCCCACCACCTCCAATGCCTCCACTTGGTTTGTTCTCACCTAGATCACGGAAACTGATCTTCCTGTTTTAGGTCTAGCCACAATTTGGGAAATTCTTCACTAAACAACAAGAACATTTTAGTAAAACAGATCATGTCTCTTCTTCAAAACCTTTCAATGGATTCTTGTCTCAACATAAAAACCAAAGTCCCCAAAGGGACTACATGATCTGTCCCCTGCTCACCACTCCAACTTCCCCTCATCCACTCAGGGACCTTATCCTAGCTCAGGCTGCTGCATTCACAGTAACCTCCTCATTCTCCCTAACTTGAGGTCTTCGTACTTGCTCTTCCATCTTCTGGGAACATTCTTTGTCCCACCCCCACTCTCCACGTAGCTGGTTGGTTTTTGTTTGTGTGTGTTTTGTTTTTTCCCCTTAAAGCTTCACTCAAAACTCACCTTCTTGGGGAAACTTTTCTGACCACTTTATCTAAAATTGCAACTTGCAGCCACTTCCATCCAACTGCACACACACACTTCTTTTTTCCCTTTCACATTTTTTTTTTTTTTGGTCATGCAACTTTATTAGCTAAAACAATGTTTCTTTATTTGTCTTGTTTACTGTCAGTATCTACTTCCAGAAAAGGAAGCTCCTTAAGGATATTTTGGTCTTTTGTGTTCCCTTCTGAATCAGCAGGGCCTAGAAGAATGCTGGGCTCTAAGTATGTGCTCAACAGATATTTTTTAAAATAAATGAATAGAGCTTAGATAATCCACTGCTCTGACTCATCCACAAATGCCAAGAGACATTAGCTAGACTGGAAAAGGAATGTACCTCACTAGTTCAGTGCCCCAGGGCAGTAGCTAACTATCAGTATAAAACAGGAAGTGTGGGGCTGGAAGGAGTAGAGACCCCCCAGGAAATGGATTAGGAAAGCATTTGGGGATCAGCCCAGGCAGGCTGGGACTGTAAAGCCCTTTGCAAAGACTTTCAGATCTTTAATTCAGAGAACCTTGGGCTTGGCTGCTCAGAGATTGCCCAGGGCTTGGGTGTTAAAGGAACAAACAAATCGGTTTTTTTTTTTTTTTTTTTCCTTTTTGTCTTTTTTCGTGACCGGCAACAGATCGCAACCCTCAGTGTCGCACCCGTAACGGACCGGGACTGGCAACGGGATCACAACCCTCGGTGTTGCGCCCACACCTCGCTCAGCCAGTGAGCCGCCAGTCTGTATGTGGGATCCGAACCCTCGGCGGGAGCGCTGCTGCGCTCCCAAGCGGCGCACTGTAGCAGTGCAGCACCAGGCCGGACCCGGAACAAACAAATCTTGATTGAGATTCCACTCTCACCAGTTACTAGGATAAGGGAAACAGCAGATCAGGTGATTTAGTCATGAATCAGCAATGCTCAAACTAAGGGTTCATTTCTACAGTGTCTGATTCAGTAGAGTTTGGGGGGGAAGGGGGCTCTGTAGTATTCCTCTTTAACAAACATTCCAGCATAAAGCCTATGTCATTTGTTATGTCTTTATGACAAATGTGTCATAATCACATTTTGAGATACACTGGCATAGAGCTGAGTAGTGCCCTCCCTACTCTACTTGGAGTTTTCCAACATGCACATTCTCAGGGAGCCCTCTAGGCACCAAACTCCAGGTCGAATCTTGGTGGCAGTGACCACTTTGTCCTTTTGTCAGGGATGTAGATTAAAGAACTTGCAGATGTCTTTGGTTTGCTGTCGTCACTTTTATCAAATGATCAGGTGAATGCTGCCTGAAAAGTACTTTTAGAACTGCCTGAAATTTAACCAGTGAGTATTCCATGTGAGTTAATACAGCTCCTCTTCTAAATAGGAAACATGCCTGGGAGGTGTGAGGCCATTAGTCACCTACACGTTAATATGAGTTTAGGTTGCTTTCCTAATAGCCAAGTAAAACTGACAGCACCAAAGTGGAGATTTAAAAGAGGGGAAGAGGAAAAATGTATTTGAACATTTGAACTTGATATGTCAGGTTGGGAAGAAAAGAATAACAGATGAAAATGTTTTTAATGTTTTAATGGTGTAAAAACATTTTTTAAAGTGTTTAAAGTAAAATGCCTTGCTTTTATACCCTGTTCCTTCTCCTCTCCATAAGCAATCAATATTATTAATTTCTTGTATGTCCTTCCAGAAGTTAATACTGTACATATTTGGGCTAATATGCATAGGAATACATATATATATATATGTACACATATATTCATTTCCCTATTTTTAGACAATAGTTTAAAATGGGAAAGTTCAATTCAGAACCTTTATTCTTCCTGCTTACTAAAGTATCATGGTAACTTTATTATATCAATGCATAAAAGACTTCCTGATTCTTTCATTATGGCTCAAAATAAGATGGACAATAACTTATTTAGACAGTCTCCTATTGACTTGATCCTACTTAGGAGGATGCTTATCTTTTACTATTGAAAACAATGTTACAATGCAAAAAATTTACACATACAATGTCATTTTGCAAATACACAAATTTATCTGAAATACACATTTATAGACATGGAATCTCTAGGTCTGAGACTACAGGCATTTTTAACTTTAATAAATATTGCTAAATTATCTTCAGTACAGGCTTTATTAATTTACACCCATACCAGCAATGTATGAGAAGCCTTAAGGAGTGACTTTGGATAAGCATGAAAACAGAAGGGTACATCCTTCCTGGGGAGATAGGGAGGAATGGGCAACAGAAGTTAGGAGAACCTAAAAGTGGTGCTTTTTTTATTTCTGCTCTGTGCTTACAAAAGATTACAACATACAGAACCCTTTATTGTGTATAATACAGCATCTCTGTATGTCAGCACAGGCCAGAACCAATACAGGCCAAGAAAATGAGCTATAGATTTTTCAACACATTTCTAAATAAAATTTAAAAACTAATAATAAGAAGAATTTCAGAAGTAGAAGTCTTACATTAAGGTTAGGTAAGTGAAATATTAATATGTACACTAAACTTTGATATATAGGAACAGATTCCACAGACAGCTGTATTAACCTGTTTATCTGTCATGTCTCAAGAATTTTTGAAGATTTCTTCATTTGATGTTAATTCAAAACCAATTTTGGTACACTAGTAGGTACTTATATTTAAAATCATCAGGCAGCTACCGTTTCTAAGAGGGCATGTAGATTAGTTATTGCATGCAATTTACTGATCACTTAGCAGATAACCCAATTAATGTAGTGAAGATTAGCTGATAAAATTTAACTCCATAAGGTGTAGTTTCTCATTCACTTGTATTTTTACCGTGCTATTCTAAATGTGAGCCTCTCTAGACTTCAATCTAAATCTTTACACAGAAAAACTATATGATCAATATTAGTGTGTGTATTTGTGTGTGTATTACATATCATTTACTTTGATCTTTTCCTTGGCCTGATAATTGGAAATACTAGCTAGAGACACATTGCAGTTGGACTCCATAGCTTTATCAGAATCAATTGAGCTGCCAGAACATTTTTAATGCTACTTGAAACCGTTAATGACAAAGAGTCATTTGCTTACCCACCACCCAGTCTTTCTCCATTGAAAATTACTGGTCATGAATCTGGTGAACATTTACAGGAATCTGCAAATGAAACAGCTAAATCCTTGATGACAGGGAGTCTCATAAAGGCGGCTCATTTATTCTCTCGGGGCACTCATCCCAGCCACTGGGATCAATAGAAAATCTCATCTGATATATTCTTAAATGCCACGGTGCAAATGTTCTCTTTGCAATTTTGTAAGAGAAAAGTCCCACTTCCATTTTAAGGAATCGACATCAAGTTAGCTAAATAAACACAAATAATGCTACTCTGAGTTTCCTTTAGTCTGAAAGCCTGCAGAATAAAAACAATGGTTTTTCTCTCATTTAAAAAAAAAATAAGATTCAGACATTTGAAGGTTTTGAAATTACTCAATATGAATTTATGATTTGGCCAAACATCTACCAATGTAAATATTAACTGCTTCAGAGTCTCAAACAGATGTGAATTAGCAACTTGCTGCAGTGTAATTGTTATGTAATCTTTTCAGGCTTACTCCAGAGAAAGAGATTTTAATCTCAGTAGAAGTCACTATATGTGTGTGTGTGTGTGTGTGTGTGTGTGTGTGTGTGTGTGTACATATTTTTTCGAGATACTAGCACATACAATTCTCCAGAAGCACATCTAAAAAGAGAGAAAAGAAGAAATCAGTGTGGGCTAAATAAAAGTTAAAATTCTCATAGCAATCTGGAAAACAAACCAAAAAAAAAAAAATCAAATTTATAATGATAGAATTTTTAGCCTGGGACCTGAAAGGATATTACAAAATATGATACAAGAGATTTTTCTCCTGTAAGTTCCCTCCCTTATAAATGTCATGACTGCTTCTTGGTAATTTGTTGTTTAATTAATGTGGGTGGGCTGTCAATTCTAATATCTTAACATCCTAATAAAATGCCTTTTGGTAAGAGTACAGCTTCTATTACAGTTGGTAAACTAGAAGGCTAGGTTATCTATAAGGAAGCATGTGATTTTCTTTCAACTTAGAAAAGCTTAACATGGATAGTAAATCTTTTCATTCCTTTCTTTCATTGAAAAACCAAAAGTAAAAACAACACACACACACACACACACACACACACACACTCTCTCTCTCTCACACAAAACTTATTATGGAACTAGACATGCTTAACACCCAGAGGTGGATTTATACTAAGGAGAGTAAGTCAATTACTACCTAGCACATCCATTTATTGCCTTGTAAAGCTTAGAATGCTCTTCAAAGATAAAACACTTGGATGCAGTTCAGGAAAGGCTTTTTTTTTTTTCATCTTCTTTCCTCCAACTACTCTTATACATTTATAAATGCATAATTCATTGACAAATCTGTATAAGGGATATAATTTTCTTGGGAAGAGCATCACTTTTCAGCATAATCAAAGCTAAAGATTTGTACTACTACAAATTTCACTGAACATGTTAGTAACATGTAAAGTGAAGAAATGTAACTCTGTAATCTTGTCAGTGACCAGGTAGGTATTAATATAAAATTCCTGTTTTTCTTTTTAAATCAAAACTAAAGAAGAACATGATCATTCTTTATACCTTTTTCCAGCAAAGGATCTATTTAAAAACTAATAACGGCTATACAGGATTGGGAATGATTTCTAAAATAAACATGAGCATCACTTTTTAAAAAATGGGCTTTTCTTTCATAAACTGTGAAAATAGTTTGGTTTAGATGATAGCCTAGGAGGCAACAGGCCAGCAGGAGGCCAGAGGATTAGCCCTAATTACCTCATGTTTCACCTTAATTAACTCCTGATACAAAAAGTAAACGCTGCAGGAATGATGGAGAGACCTTAGGCCACTAGGCAAAATATCTCAGCTCTCTTTGTTTGCACATGATAATCTTTCCTTTGAATTTCCCTTAATTCCTACAAAAGATCAATTGATGGACACACATTGCACTGTGATTAGCTGTGCTACAGAGATATGATGCTGTTTTCCATATTTGTTCTTGGCATAGAAACCACATTCTCGACAAGGCAATGTGTCAGTGAATTGTCACCATACTTTTATTATGTTTTTGTAAGGTTATATAAATATCTAAAGAAGCTCTTCCAAAAAGCACATGGTAAACTATTCTGTGATTGATTTATTTCAGAAAATATTGGACCAATACACTAATAACTTCTTTAATGCATCAAAAACCCATTTTCCAGATGTCCTTGAACTATATACTCCTCAAAAACATGCAGCAACATGAATACGCCCATTTCCCTTGTCACTGTAACATGGATTTATACCTACAAACACAAAAGGAGTTATAGCTATTAAAAGCATTAAAGCCTTTCTCCTGTCTTTGGTCATAAAAAAATCGCATTAGTGAGTACTCATCACATTGCAAACTGAACTTGAAATACAAGGTCAAAATTTGCTAAGTTTAAAATGTAAACTTAGAGAAAGTCATGTACTGTGTGCATTTTTATTTTTGGTCCCAAGCTGCTGAAAAGAAGCACAAAATAATTCAAAGAGAAAAATAATTAAAACTTGTGCTTTTACTTTCTAAATGAGAATGCATGGAGTGGAAACACATAGGGGCACTGAAGCTTAGAGCTTCAAAAACACATGAAAACCAACTTGAACCACCGCAGTCATGCTTTCACTTTTCAACTTACACGTACATATATTCTAAAATCCTGGGAAAAAATAAAATTAGACAAGGTCTATGCTTAGCATGCAATTAATAAGTATTACTAATTAAAATTGTTCTCTAGTCAGCATTCCATTTACACCAAATATATAGAATTAATGCAAGGCCATGTTGATAAAAGATATAAATCTATGATGTCAAACTTCTCCTATAGAAATTAAAAATAATTGATCCATTAATTTCTGACTCTGTCATTTTAACTTTAATTTTTATTTGAAAGGTAAAAGTTAGTATATATAGAATTAACAACACAAATATTCCAAAGGAACCTCTACTTACTTTATATGTCTAATTTTTGCCATTCAGGTCAAATTCAAATTTATCTAAATTATTAGATAAATGATTTACTGAAAATCATTGTTTTGAAGACTTAACTGCTATTTATGGATTAATTGTAAATAGAATATGAAGATATGAATGGTATTAAGGTAGTTTTAGTTTTTTGTGAATCAAACACATCTCCAGTATCGGAATAAGTTACATATCTTTTACAAAGAAAGCTCTAAAATATTATTTTATTCCTACAAAAAAAAAAAAACTCTCTATGTTTTCTAGTGATTAAAACAAAAAGTCTCAAATCAAAATAAATAATTAACTGTGCAACATTCATACACTAACATATTCACTCATTCGCTGATTTTTTCACTGAATTATAAATTCTTATTCATCATTTATTCTATTCTCTCAGCCCTGAGCTAACGGTATATGAAATATAAAGTTCAAGATGTGTTGGAAATAATTGTGGATTCAAAGGTATATTATAAGAGAGATTACTGCTTTCAAGAAACTCACAGTCTTGTGGGATAGGTGGGTAAACAAACAATTCTGTAATTTTTGCTTGCAGAGAAGTATGTGCATGTATATGGACTGCAAGGAACACAAAATATAAGAGAAACAACATCACTTGTGGAGGGCATGAGAAAGTTTCGGGGAAGAGAAGACACCTACATCTTTACTCAGCACACATTGAAATCTGTTCTTTAAATTCAGTTCCAAACCTGAGGGTGTCTCTTTTGTCATGCTATTATTTGAATACAATTAATTTCCATTGATTAAAATTACTCTTATTATTTTTGATGTTTTTAAAGCTTATAACAAAGGTAATTATAACAAAAGAAGCAAACGAATCTTTCGCTTCCATTTTGTCAAATTTCCCCTAATTGATTCCAGGTAAGTTCCCCTTTCCTCCATTAAATTCTAAGAACATCCATATGTCCCCTGTAAAATGTTACATTAATCATTCAGAGAGAATTTTTCTTCTTTCATATTTCATTTGAACATATGCAGAAAATGACATGCTTTGAACTGCAAAATGCATTTTTTTTCATATTAAAAGCCAGCAGTAGGATTCCATGTTTATGCCATGCCATATTGCTGACCTTTATAATCCCTTGTTATTTATGTTTTATTTTTAGACCTATTACTAAGTTTAATTATGACATCTGTAGGTTCTTAAAATGTCTAAGCTTGTTGTCTAACAACTGTGAGAAGAAATACTGTAAGTGACACAGAATAAGAAATGTAATCATGAAATTATCTGTTTTATACAAACACAACTAAAAGCAGGTTTTGCCTCCTTACATCTAACACATACACACCCTTAATGTTTATACAGAGGGGCTATATACATAAACTTACATGTGAGATATTATATTTCCTGAGGCTTTGCTCCATTTTAATGATTTCCTCATGCCCAAAGTTTATTTTAAAACCAAGGACCCATGAGTAATGATACTGTATACAGAGTCTGTCATACAAAATTTTTGCAGCTTCAGTGTACTGAGGAACTATCATCCCCCAATTCTTTCTTCATAATGGTAAAGGAACTGTGGTATTCCGGCACCTTTAATTGGATGTACCCATTTGCAGTGCTGTTTTATTCCTGCAAATGCCAACTTGAAAAGCCAGTCATTTTTTAGTATAGTGCCAATTTGATACACTGACCTTCTCCAGTCGATCCTGGCCTGGGAACCAAGTGCCAACAGAAAACAAAAAACAAAAAACAAAAACCTTGCCTTATTGATCTGACCCAAACTCTACTATTCTCATTGGATTTACTACTCCAGTGAAATGTTTGTTACACTATAACATACCATATGATCCAGAAATCCCACTACTGGGTATATGCCCAAAGGAAATGAAGTCAGTGTGTCAAAGCGATATCTGCACTCCATGTTTTTTTGTTAGTTTGTTTGTTTTAAAGATGACCGGTAAGGGGATCTCAACCCTTGGCTTGGTGTTTTCAGCACCACGCTCAGCCAGTGAGCCAACCAGCCATCCCTATATAGGATCCAAACCCGTGGCCTTGGTGTTATCAGCACCGCACTCTCCCGAGTGAGCCACGGGCCAGCCCTGCACTCCATGTTCGTTGCAGCATTATTTAAAATAGCCAAGACAGGGAATCAACCTAGAGTGCATAAAGAGATGAATGGATATATACGAGAAAATACTATTTGGCCTTAAAAAAGAAGGAGAAACTGTCGTTTGTGACAACATAGATGAACCTGGAGGACATTAGGTTAAGGGAAATAAGCCAGGCACAGAAAGACATGTACTGCATGATCTCATATGTGGAATCTAAAATGTCAAACTCATAGAAGCAGAGAGTAAAATGGTGGTTACCAGAGGCTACAGTGTGGGGCCATTGGACAGATGTTGATCAGAGGATACAGAATTTCAGTTATACAGAAGGAATAAGTTTAAGAGATCTGTTGTACAACATGGCAACTATAGTTAATGTATTATACATTATATTTTAAGTATTCTACCACAAAAAAAGTATGTGAGACAATGCATATGTTAATTATCCTGATTTAGCCATTATACAACATATATATTTTTTAAAACATCATGTTGTACACTATAAATATATCCATATATATTATGTCTATTTAAATTATTTAATCGATTAACATCAAAAAATGTTGAGTCTATCATTACTTACTAATTCCACAGAATGTGTCCCTTTGAACTTTTATTCTAATATCCCAGTGCTCTCTAAAAGCCTCCAGGCTACCAAGTTTTCGAGAACATACCCCTTTTGCATGTCTAGTAGGCTGATAGGATAGTGTTCAAAATTAATTACAGTGCAAAACAGAATTCAAGAATTTGGTAAAAGTCTAGGTTGCATCCAGCATATATACAAAGTGATATAAAAATATACCATCCCTGCCCTGAAAAAGTTTAAAATCTAGCTGTGAAGAGGAAACTTGGATTCATGAAAAGGTCTGCAACACTGCATGAATTCTAGAAAGATAAACAAAGTTCTTTTGCCTTTTAAGGTTTGGAATTACCCTCCTTCGGTTTAAAAAAAAAATTACAAAAAAAAATCTGCAGTAGTTCAAGCCAGCAGAAATGAAATGTAAACTCATAATCCATCCCTCTAGAGCTGGATTTTTCAATAAACTGTGGAGGCTGATGAAGAAGCCACTTAAACAAAGGCATGCAATTTCTGGATGGATTTACTCCCCTCTGCAATGCTTCTGTATCCTCCATGTCCATGGCTTTTATAGAGGAAATAGCCAAGAATTAAAAAGAACAATCTGAAAACCCCACACAGCCCTATAATTTTATTCTTGCAAGGAAGGACCTTCCCAGGAAAGAACACAAAAATTGTACACTTACATTAAAACTTACCTCAAACAGAATAAAGCATAAGAATTAACAACAGAAATTTTGTAGTTAGAAAAAAGTTGAATTAGAATTAGAAATTTACCACTCACTAGGTTTAGCATTTTGAGAACTCACTTAACTGAGCTCCACCTCATTTTTTTCCCCATCTATGAAATTGAGATCTTTTTCTTTTTTTTAAGAGACACACTTGCAATAAACTGTCATAAACTAGTTTCAAAGGCTATAGAGCAAGAACAATGAAATTATCCTTTGAAATAATCTACTGGTCTCATGTCCCTGAAATCTTTCAATGTGGATGTTTAGCTAAGTCTGACCCAGTGGGTCTGTTATACCTTTTTGTAGTGGCATAGACCCAGTAAGAGATATGGCTCAGAAAAACACCCAGCCCAATTCATAACCAATTAAAAGTCAAGATTTCTAATATTTTCAGAAACTACTAAAGGAAAACATAGAGCAAACATTTCAGGATGTAAGACTGGGCAAGGAGTTTACGAACAAGAGCCCAAAAGCACGAGCAACAAAAGAAAATATAAATAAATGGGATTACATCAAGCTAACAAGCTTCTGCACAGAAAAGGAAACAATCAACAGAGTGAAAAAACAACAGACAGAATAAAAGAAAGTATTTGCAAACTATACATACAACAAGAGATTAATATTCAGAATTTGCAAGGAGCTCAAACAGCTATACAGCAAAACCACAAATGACCCAATTATGAAATGAGCAAAGGAGCTGAACAGACATTTTCCAAAGGAATACATACAAATGGCCAACAAGTACTTGAAAAAAGACTCAAAGTCACTAATCATCAAGGAAATGAAAATTAAAATGACATTGAGACATCATCTCACCCCACTTAGACTGGCTATAATCAAAAAGACTAAGAATAACAAATGCTAGTGAGGATGCAAAGAAAGGGGAACTCTTCTACACTGTTGCTGGGACTGTAAATTAGTGCAGCCATAATAGAAAACAGTATGGAGTTTTCTCAAACGACTACAGATGGATCTACCATACAATCCAGCAATCCCACTTCTGGGTATACACCCAAAGGAATGGAAATCATCAAGTTGAAGGGATACCTGCACTCCATGTTCATCACAGCTCTATTTACAATAGCCAAGATATGGAACCAACCTAAATGTCCTTTGATGGAAATGGAGATCTTAATAGTCAGTCATACAGGTAGGTATTAAGGTAAGTGTGAGGATTAAATAATAGGTACATAGGTAGGTGTGAGGATTAAATACATATGCATTTAGCTCACTCCTGAATGCATAAGCCCTCAACTAGCCAGTGTAAAATCCTTCTTGAACCATAACAAGGCAATCACAAAAACAAGCACAGTTTATGAAAGACATGTTTCCCAAAAGGAGGAGTTGAACATGATATTTCTCCCTTAAACCAGATATGCAAATTAAGTATTTTAAAACAATGATTTGTAAAGTGATACATTTAGATGAACACATGCATTGGATAATTTGTAACGTCTAATGTGAATTTACTAGTTTCTTCTTAGAACTATGTGCCCCAATAGATGATTTACTTAAAAGTCCCCCAAAGAGATTCTAAAAGAATCCATGGTTGATCTCACATTATCAAAGGTTGATAAAAGCTACAGAAAAGAAACTAAGTGCAGTTCAAAAATATTAACTACCAGAATTACTCATGATTCCTTTAATGCTATTGAAACATTCAAAAAGCTCTGTTTGACTATTTAGAATTTACAGTTCCGATGACTCATAACATCCATCAGCTCCCCTTTTAGCTAAGCCTATCATTTTTAAGGTCTAAATTTGGGGATGTATAATGATATCCTGAGCCAGAAATAAGAAATCTTATTTCTAAGCTACATGGCTAGAGAAATCACAAAATGATGATTTTAAAAAGCAAAATTTAAAAATTAATCTCAATTCTCCCATTCCTAGTTTCATCCTTCTCTCTGCCTGCAAATCCATTTCCCCTCTCCAGTCTGGCCACACACTCCCTCTTTAACCTCTCTTTTCCTACCTGACCCACACACAGCAAAATACATTCCAGCCCAGACTAACCCAGTCCAAGGCAATACACTGCAGATTTCAACCTGCACCCTAGAGCCAGGTTGGTTGGTTACAGTTTTAGCACCACGCGACTCCTAGAGCTGTGTGGTTTGGGCAGGCTACTTAGGGTTTCTGAGACCTCAGTTTTCTGGCAATAATACACATTTCTACTTTAGACAGACATAAACATTTTTTTAATGGACAGAATGAGATAGATAGATAGATGGATGGATAGAGATGTACACACACACACACACACACACACACACACACACACACACGTGGGTACTCTTACGCATTAAAAGAATGCATGCACTCTATTTGATAACATTAGTCATTATCATGGCCACTTAAATCAATTTACTTTTGGATATATGGTCTAATTCTCATTAAGGTATAGCTTCATCTTCAAAAAAATTAGGGATTTAGAATTTGCTTGTATTGAGGCTTTAAAAAGCACAATTTGAAATTTGGGCCACAGAATAAAAATTTCAAATCCCCGATTTCGTAGCTAAAGTTGTACTGAATTGGGATTTAAAAAGAAAACCCAAATGAAAACATTAGTTGATCAAGCCAAATACTGTAAATAAATCACTAGGAAACTTCCATAAAATGTGTCCTGACTACAAAGCCAGGATAAAAATATCTTTTGTCACCAAAGAATACGTTCATTAGGGCATCCTATCTGCCAAGCTTTCCTAGGGAGCTAATGTGCCAAAAATAAAATTAACTCTGTATCATTCTCCCAAAGCATTTACTAGGTTATTCTAGTAGTTAACTATTTTAAGTACCTTTCTAGAATCATTCATTACAGTTAATTCAAGTATATTCCTGAAATCTATATATAATGAGAACTGGACCAAGGAAATATGAAAAATAAATAAATAAAGCTCGGCAATTAAATTTTTCTTTTCAAAGAAACTCTCAAAGAGGCATGTGTAAGCAACTACCTACTCAGGTAATCCCCAGTCTCTGGTAATTTTTGCAATAGGAGCTTGAATCTTGTGACTTTAAGAAAGGAAAATAATTTCTGTTAACCCCAGGCTACTTTACAAGACTTACCTTTAGTGAAGTCATTAAAAAGAGGCCTAGTAAGCTGGAAAAAGCACTTCACAGATTTTTTCTACTCTAAGGTAACTTAGAGTTTTAAAATTTTATAGCTTGCATTAAGTAAAAAATAAATAAATAAATAAATAAATTTTTAAAATGAAGTTTATAACCCCCAATTTATTGTAACAAACTTTTTATGAATGATATTAAGCATTTATAGACATTTATTTATAGGTAAATAATATCATACATATATATATTGCCAATAGAAAGACTTACATCTTCACCAAATGATGTGGCTACTAAATACACAGTGGTGCATCAATAGATTTCTCATTCAGGATATTTTAGACAAAGTAACTGATTGTATTCATACCTATAAAGTTCCCTCTCTAAACTGGGCTGCCAGCTGGTAGATGGACAGAGCCTTCTGGGTAAGAGTGGATGTTATGATGAAACTTCTGAAGATGGAATTGTTCTAGAGGACACATTTCCACTCCTCTATAGAACATCTCTGATTATTGTTCTCAGGTATGGCTAGTTTAAATGAATTTTCAGGAGGAGAGTTTCCACTGTGTAGCTGTACTTCAAATTCATAGAATTTCTTTATTGGTAGGGTTCAACCAGTGAATGAACGAGCCATAATTAGCTTCACTGACTGTATTAGTCTGTTTCTGTTGCTTATAACGAAATACATGGAACTGGGTGATTTATAAGGAAAGAAACTTATTGCTTACAGTTTCTGAGGCTTGGGAACTCCAAAGTTCAGGGAACACATTTGGTGAAGGCCGTGGTGGTGGTGACAGTGACCCAGGGGTCTCAGATGGCAGAAAATGGTGAAGCAGAGAGAGACTAACCTCTCATGTGCTCTTCTTTTAAAATCCTCAGTGCCACGCCCCTGACCACCATCATTAATCCATTCACTATGGCATGGTCCTACAATCTAATCACCTCTTCAAGGCCCCAACTTTCTATTACCATAACAGGATTTCCTACCATCAACAGTTACAGTGGTGATTAAATTTGGGGGGGGGTACAGCAGTGCAGGAGTCTCATATGGCAGAAAATGGGGAAGCAGAGATGCTAACCTTCTCATCCATTCTCCTTTTAAAGCCCTTTTAATACATTCACTATAGCTCAGTCCTACAATCTAATCACTTCCTCAAGGTTCCACCATTTAATTATCTTAATAGGATTTACCACCCTCAACAGTTCAGTGAGGATTAAGTTGGGGGGGGGGGGGGACATTCAACCCAAGGCACTGACTAGGCCTTTTGGTCATTTCCAGTTCCCCAGTAGGCATAGATGGAATTTCTTTTGGTCAGGAAGCAATTTTACTTTTTCCCTGGAACTTGATTTATTTTTCTGGTAACACCATGAATATTTGCCTTGAAAATTGGGTACTATTATGATATATATACTCACACAGATCATTTCTGAAATTCAGATATGTGACACATTTAAATATCCTTTAGGTATTTGCAACCTGGAAATTTTAGCATATATTTATACTTAACCTAAACATGTCATAGTTTTCTCAATGCATTCACTTTTTCTATAATCCTCAAAGGATGAACTCTCCATTCCCTTCACAAGGAAAAACTAATAACCTCTCTACTCATAGGTTCACAGTATTGTGGTATAAATTTACCAGATAAGTGTGCTCCTTTTCTGTATTTACCTAATAATACAAAATAAAATTGACAAAATTAAGATAAATTACTTCATATATTTTTGCTGGCTGACTAATTGCAAAATTTAAACTATCCATCCTCACTGAAAGTTGACTTATGTATGTAACTGAAACACCCAACAACAGCAATCTAAACATGGCAGTGTCTAATAGAATGGTGTGTCTAGAAGAAATTTAGCATTGTAGGAACACACACACACAAAAAAATAAACACTTCATAGATATCAACACCTGAAAAGAGACACAAGTGTTTAAGTACAATAAAGAAAAAAATCAATGATTCTGCAGAATTGTCTTCAGTGAGTCTCTAGCAGTCATAGTAACTATAACAGTAATCTGGGTTAAGTCCATAATAATTTTGAAACCAGAGTGTTTCATGTATTCATTATTTTGCTACTACATTGTGATTGGAAGGTGATTAGGAGGCTCTTAGCAATTTGATTATTTCAAAGATGAAACAACTCAGAAACATGGCAAGGAAGAAATTTATTTGAAGTGCATAACAGACTGCCAACCTTTGAAATTTGTCTCACTTTTCTATAATTTTCCTATAGATTATGAATCTTTTCTAGTTGAATGGAATTTGAAAAACACTACCTATCATTATAACTTAGGATGCAGAAACATAAATAGTAACCCAGAAAGTAGGTCCAGGTAGCAGATGAGGCAAAAATCTTCAGAATTTAATCTCAGGGATGGATAGATCCAAGTGAGAATGCTACAATCTTTTCTTCAACAGTTTCTCAGATGTGATTTTTGAACCTCATTGCTAGATTTGAAAACATACAATTTTATTGATTATTTGGATGTCAAAAAGATTGTTCTTGCAGAATGACTTCCTACTAGTTGAAATATTCAGCATACTTCCAAAGTGAATCAGAAAAAATAAATAAATAAATAAATAAGAGTTCTGAATACTGACAAAATTGTAGCACTTTCAAAGCTATGGCTTGTTTATGACTTAAAGAAGTAGAAAAGGATCTCTTCAAAATATAATCCAAGAAAATTACAGTGAAATAAACTTAAATAATAGATTGTTGTATCATATATCAACATAATAAATTCCTTTAAAAATTCTAGTACTGAAAAATAAATACAAAAATCTCTTCAAAATATAATCCAAGAAAATTACAGTGAAATAAACTTAAATAATAGATTGGTGTATCATATATCAACATAATAAATTCCTTTAAAAATTCTAGTACTGAAAAATAAATACAAAATTAAATAAAAATTCCAGTACTAACTAAACAATTTAGGAAAATGTTATCAATTAAACTATTATCAGGGAGGAGATAAATTGTATCACATTCTATTACATTTAGATACTCCAAATAAGTGCTATAACATTGAGAGCTTATCCAAATACCATTTATAAAAAGTCTCTAGAAAAACTTTTTGAGTTGACTAATTATGATAGCAATTACTTAGTATTACATTGGACCTCGGGCCTTTGATTAGTCCAAACACAGCTAAAGTGCAATTCAGATAAAATGCTAACAATAAAATATAAGCAGAGCTTGAATTTAAAAGGTAACTTATTTCTTCTAATTTCACTGCTCTCCAATAGCATAAATCTCCTTCTACTCTCTCCAAAATGTTCAATTTTTAATAAAGTAACATCTGGTTTGGGGATGAGGCTATGCTACCTGCTGTTCCCCACCCCTCCGGGAAAGTGGCAAAGTAAGCAGTTATTCAACATCATTTGTGTTATCCTAGTAACAGCTGTTGGTTTTAAAGGGATAAAGCAGGAGAAATTAAAAATGAGAGTACTTGAACGCCACGTGGAGAATCTACTGTCATATGTATTAAATTACATTAAAATTAACCTATCCTAATTGAAAATTACACAGTGCCAATCCTACATGAGGGTTGGGAGAGAAGAGACAGCAAACGTTGGATTATGTGGCAAACAACTTTCGTATATATAAATAAATTAAAATAGCAAGAGAACCCATTAAGTAAATTATTTTCTCTACGGTTTGATGTTGTAAATGTAAGTATTCTATTAGCAAGGGAAATGGGAAAAATACTGGGTCTATTTATGTAAGCAGATCTTAAATAAATTCTAAATTGAATAATAATTATTACTGAAGAATTGGCATTAAATTGAAAAGAGTGCAATATGGTTAGAAGCTGTTGATACTTTGATATCAACACTGGGGCTGATATATATACTATATGAAACGTAATTTGGTAAGTGGAGATATATAAGATATACAAAAATACTACAAAAATTAGCGGTAAAATAGAATTAAAAGATAGTAAGAATCTTTTCATGAACTTTTTGAAGTACCCTCATTTAAGATATATAAGGTTATTAAAGCTATAATCACAATTATTAGAGACACTCACAATCCAGGTATTCTTGGTGTCTTAATTGTTACTATTAAAGACATTTTAATGTATTTTTAGTGTTATTCTAAATGTAGAAATGAGTATTCAGGTCAAGAAAAACTAATAGAACCAAGGTGAAAGGAGTCACAGTTACTTATTCTTTACATCCTCAAAACATACATTGATGAAATATTGCCAGAAAAAAAAAATGAAGAAACAAAACTCGTCTGAACACAAAACTGGAAACTGTGATACCGACTCTATTATCTTCTTAACAATCAGTAGGGGAATATGTTTCCATTGGATTTTTTTTTTAATAGTAGTTCAATACTTTACCCCTCTTTTAACTGGTGTTTCTCCTTCCCTTTATTATCCTTAATATATTCCACTGAGAGTTTTCTTTCACTTCAGGAATAGGGAAGTGACCAGCCAACAGCATCTCCCTCCCAGAAGCCACTGCTGTAAAAACCGGCACACTAATCAGAAGTGGGTCAAACGGTCTTCACATGAAAGCATCT
>NW_007732187.1:62531-77445 GCF_000696425.1 Galeopterus variegatus
ATAAACACTTGTTAACTTTTCATTCTCAGCTTCCAATTGTAAATAATTAAATGAACTCTAAGTTTAATACAGTCTAGTTTAGATTTTAATAAGTTAGCATAATGATTTATACATATTACATTCTGTAAGCTTCTTATATTAAGATAACTCCAAATTTGATTGCAAAAAACAACTAAATTAATGGAGTTAAAATACTCAGCAGCTAGTATATGAACAATAAATCAATGACTATTGAATAATAATGTGAAATTTAGATAAGTTTATACAGAATTTAAGAACTGTAATAAATTTTCTACAAATATGAGTATTCTAAATTATGTGAAGTTGTCCTGGAAAAGGAGTTGTCATGATCAAACTTCAATAGTTTGAGAAGTTTGCCATGGGACATAATTGTTAATTCATTCACATAATTTAAAAGTAACTTACTATATGCTAGTCATTGTGTGGCACTGGAGTCATAGGCAATTTTTCTTCTATCCTTGAGAAACAAAATTTGAGCATATAGAATGAGATATTTACTCTTTTATTTTGTCTTCTGGAAGCTTTAGATCATTGCTGCTCACCAGATTCTAAATCTCTAAACTGTGTTTTTCCAAAAGAAAATAGGCAAACCAGACACATATAAATTTCTATTGAATAGCAATCTTGTCATCCTGCTTAATATACCTTTACAAGTAAGAGGGGACTGAGAAGGGAAATTAATATATCATTCAACTTCTGTAGGTAGATAAAATGATAATATGTTAACTGGTATTATGTCAATGAACAAAGGAAAACAGGACATGAGATTTCATTAAGAAAATTTGCAACAAATCCAAATGTGTTATTGAACATGGTTTGAAATATAATTAGGGAAAAAAAAGAGCTCTTACTAACAGAAAAGGCAAAAATGCTCTACTAATAAATAGTGCTTCAATTTAAATTAAAAGTGGTATTAAAGTCTTCTGAACCTACCCTTTTATGAGTATCTATGATAAAATTTCTAATATCAGCAAAAAATAATATGAAAGGTCAAATTTTAGTGGCACCACAAACTTGTTTTGTCCAAGATTTGCTTTGTATGTATAACACGAAACAGACCAAAGTTCATAATACTTCTGCAAATTCAGAAGGAAAAAGACAAAGGAGTAGCCTCCTTTAGGAATAAAAAAAAAACAGTACTATGTTTAAATCCCACAAAATTAATGTTTAGCTCAAGGATTTGCTGTTCATCTCAGAACCCCTCAAGCCTGAGGCAGGATTAGGTCAGACTCATGTTCGAACAACTGGAGGAAATCAATGGATTTCACTTTATTAATAATTAAAAGGCAAATGCAGACTGGCAAGTGATTAAAAATGTGTAGAACACCTATTTATTACTGTAACTTCAAATGTATAATTTTATATTGGGTCACGCAAGAAAGAGGTTATGTTAAATAAGAACAAGAAAGAGATAGACGAGGCAGGTATTGCTGTCTATTGTGGATTTAGCAAAGTTCCTGCCTGCAGCGAGAAAAGCAAAGTTCCTGCCTGCAGTGAGCAAAGCAAAGTTCCTAACTAGTGCCGATCCATGAAAGAATACACGGCTACTGTTGCAGCTTACTCTGTCACCCATAACTAAATTAATCCCTACTAGGATTTGTCAAGGGTGACAGAAACAAAGTCTGCACATGAAGACAGAGTCAAATAGGTTGAATTTTAGAAATTCAAAAACAGAGTTTATTAAAGATACACACATTAGACCACAGTAGACATACCTCATTTCTACAATCCACAGTAACTTCATTACCTTAGCCACTAATAGTCTAAATATGACTTATGAAGTCAAAAAATAGATGAATGCACTTCTAAACTAAAATGCCAACCTTCAATTTGACATCAAAGTGGTCCTAAAATATTGCTGCTTTGACAGTTCTTACTTCACACTGCAATTTCTTCCATAGTTGAAAATCTGTTATGCATGGCCTGGCTAAAATTAAGATTTTGAAAGATTAAGTCTCAGGGAATTAGAAAGGATGTGGACAATTGATCTTAGAAAGCAGAAGAAATGGTTCAAACCATCTAATGAACATATACTTCTCACCTTAGAAAAAAGAATGTTTTTGATTTGGCATTTACAAATCATATTGTAATGGAAATTCAGGGAATTATAATAGAAACTTGAATTTGAACAAATACTGCAGGTTATGAGTAACTTTCTAACAAAGAATTTTGTGTTAGTCTTCCTTTCTCAACTTCCAGTACAGTGCCTGGCACTATAAATAAATAAACTAATACAATATAATATAAAATTCTCTTTTTTTCTTTTGTCCTTTTTGTGACCAGCCGCACCACGCTCAGCCAGTGAGCACATCGCACTGACCATCCCTATATAGGATCCGAACCCGCGGTGGGAGTGCTACCATGCTCCCAGTGCCACACTCTCCCGAGTGCGCCACGGGCTTGGCCCTAAAATTCTCTTCTGAAAGCATAGACCCTTGGTGTTCAACAGAAATACAGTAAACAGGAAACTATGGAACTTTTGGAGAACAAAGCAAACAGAAAACTATGGAACTCAGATTTCAGGAGTGTATCTAAGGTAAAGGTGGACTTAGAATCCAACGACTTCAGTTCTCTGTACATCTAGAAAATATAGAAAACTCCGAGAAGGAAAACATGTGTTCACTTATCTGAAAACTGAGAGAGGTTCTCATGAGAGATGGAGACTGGAGATAAGCCCTGAATTGTTGGGATGTTGGGAACTTGGGAGGCGATGACTACCTTTAGAAACTACTTTGGACACTGTGCATACTGAATTGGGTGCTTGCAGGAATAATGGATAATCTGAATCACTATATGTCTTTAAAATATAGGTCATACATATATTATTTAAAAATACAGTGTTAACTCTTTTCATATATCACATTTTGATTATAAATGCCATAGATCAAGAAGAATACCTAAATACTTAACCAGAACTTTTTCTTATATAGCCACTTTAGGTTTTCCAGGAAGAGAATAACCAGTTTATAGATTACCAACAAGTAAGGTAGAATAAGAATCTTGAATGCACTCAGAGCTGTGCAGTTGATATGTAAGAAGGAGCTCAGAGTTTGGCCTGTGGACTTGGATCTTACTACACTCATCCCACTGACCCCACTCCCCTAAAGGTGGCCCAGCCCATAGATTGATATTTGGGAAATCCTGCTTCCTGTCTTCTGGACACAGGTTATTGTATTTATTATGCAGCTACTGGTAAAATAACAATGTTATAATCCTCTTTTTATTCTTTTCTAATGACATGATCATGTAGAAGGCAGAAGTACAGCCTAGTCCTTCCATGGAGTGGAGGAACACATGTGTGCACTCCAACCTCACCTGGAGTTAGCATCCATGCTAGGTGTGATGGTTTCATAAAAACACACCTAAGTGGATATAAAGTGGATAAGCCAATATGATCTTGCTATAATATCAACAACAACAAAAAGTTAATGGCTTAAGTAAAAGTAAATGTATTAAAAGAGAGAAATTAAAAAGAAAAAAAAAGGAAAGAAAGGAAGAAGAAAAAAGGAAGAGTAAATAAATATATATTTATTGAATATATAATGTATAACATAAATACATAAATATATGGTATGGTCTAAATGTATGTTCTTTCTAAAATTCATATTGAAACTAAATCTCCATTATGGTGGCAGTAAGAGGTGGGATTTTTGGGGAAGTGTAAGTCATGAGGGTTCTGATCTGAAAGGATTAGTGCCCTGTAAAAGGACTAGAAGGAACTAGCCTAGGCCCTCTTGCCCTTCTGTCCCTCCCACCATGTGAGGACACAGCAATCATCCACTCCTGAGGATATGGCAACAAGGTGCCTACATCTTGGAAGGTGAGACGTGGCCCTTCACCAGACACCAAACCTGCTGGCACCTTATCTTGGACTTACCAGTCTCCAGAACTGTGAGAAATAAATTTCTGTTCTTTGTAAATTATCCAGTCTAGTCTACAGTATTTTGTTATAGCAGTACAAATGGACTAAGACAATATATATTCTAAATTTTAAGAATGATTACTGTAATATTTTCCTTATCTTGGACTTACCAGTCTCCAGAACTGTGAGAAATAAATTTCTGTTCTTTGTAAATTATCCAGTCTAGTCTACAGTATTTTGTTATCGCAGTACAAATGGACTAAGACAATATATATTCTAAATTTTAAGAATGATTACTGTAATATTTCTGCCTTTACTGGTTATTTAAATACTCTGTTGGGTAGCACTGTCCAATAGAACTCTCTGTGACAACTGGAAATGTTCTATATGTGTGTTGTCTAATAAAATAACCATCAGACACATGAGGCTATTGAGCAGTTAAAATGTTACCAGTACAAAAGAGGAACAAATTTTTTTTTTCCAAATAATTTAAATGTAAATAAGCAGAGACAGCTAGCGGCTAATGTATTGGCTGCATATCTGTAGGGGGGAAGAATTTAAAAATAAATTAAAAATAAAACAAAATAAAATAAACCCTCTGCAGCAAACCCTGCATTTGCCTTACATTTTATACTTTAAAATGTTAAATGCTGTCTCTATTTAAGAGAACGTGGTTCTTTAAGACAAATTTTTATAGATTTTATTGGTGTATTAAGATTTCTTCCTGACTTACAGTCAATTTACTATGGTTGTAAAAAGCCACAAATAGAAGAGCCATGATAAAATACTTAAGACTCATCACTACTTCCCAGCACAAACTAGACCCTGGCATTAGTTGTGAGAGAAGTCATCAAAATATCAGGTTGTACACCCTAAATATATACAATAATTAAAAGAAAAAATAAATGGAGAACACAAAAAAGCTGTCTTTATTTTTTTTTAATTGTGAGGAAAATCTCTAAACAAATAAATTTAAAAAATAATAATAAAGAAAAAGAAAGGAGAAAAATAAGGAAAAGGGAAGGAGGGATTAAAAAAGTGGGTGATCCAAAAAAAAATTCCCTTTTTCAGCATAAATTGACAAAAGAACTGTGCATCATTTTACATTTTTTGTAAAATTGTACCTTTATAGGAAAGCGTATGAGCATGCGTGTGTGTGTATGAAGGTGGGAGAAGAGAGTTTGCCCTGCTTATGGATATTAAGAGAATATAACTAAATACGCTATAAACATCTGACCACTTGGCAGGAATAAGTGATGGGACAGACTAAATTCATTTTCATAAATAAAGTCAAAATTACTTCAGAATTTGACCTTCAAATTTTTCCCATTCAATCAAGCAAAACTAATTTATGAAGCATAGTTACCTAGTTGCAAAAATTAACGCTGAATTTTAACATGTAAGAAACCACGTTTTAATAAAATATTTTGTGATCCTCAGATGCTACTAAAATGTACCTGATGTAATGCTAAAAGAAATGCTATGATGATTTTGTAATTTGAATTTTTGTAGTCTGAATTATAATTAAATGTACTACGCTCTATATTTTAAAATGCTTAAAAAAATTCTTTGTATGCTTTAGAAAATTAAGAGTTCCATTGTTTTGGGGGTTGCTTTTCGTTTTTTTGTTTTTGTTTGTTTCTTTTTAAGCAGAGACAGCTCTTTGGTAAATATCCACTATTGCATAAGTTAGTCCTGACTGAAGACGCTGTAAACTAGAATCATAGATTGGCTCTGAGAACAAGCTCTGAAGTCAAATAGAATTTGAATCAATTCCAGTTAGGACATTTACTAGCTAGGAAAGTTATTTAATGTTTCAAAGTCCTATTTTCATCACTTGTAAAATGGGGATAATATTAATACACTCTCCTTATGGTTCCTGTAAAGATAAAATAATAAAATGTAAATTAAACCTGTGTCATAGTACCTAATGTTTGTCACTAGGAAGCACTCAATAAACATCAGCTATTATTAGAATAATCAAATATAAATGTCATTACAAATTCACTGTACCAGATGGTATTTTAAACTATTGTTTCTCTTTGCTGTTGTTGCTATTGTTAGATTTTACTTTTAGATTTAGGATTAGAAGTGATGTGTTAGAAACAGCTCTAGACCAAGTGTTAGGATCTCTGTATTGTAGGCTCTGTCACTTACTTTTCTGAAGATTTTAGGTAAGTCATTTAAGCTAAGCACCAAAGTGTCTTCACTGATACATGAGGCAAAAGAACACATAAGGTCCTAATATGTGGCAAAAACTTCATATAATTGATAGGGTTGTCATGGAGGTGTCTCATTTCATTTGAGAGATTCATTCCAAAGATCTCACAGAATGGAAAACTTGTGTAATTCAAGCTAAGTTTTCCATAAGAATAGGTGTAAATGGTGTCTGGAGGAGGGGTGGGTGGATGTTTTGGCTTCCTACTAGGATTTTATCATTGCTCAACTCTGTTCCAAAGTTATTTTTGTCCAAATTCATTTTCTAGATGAATGCACTACCACTAAAAAGTCATATGGATGACATTCATGTGAACTTCAATAGGATACTGAAAAAATTTTAAATGATAGTTGTGAATGTTAAAACAACAGCATGTTACTGATGAAAATTACTCACAGATGCTCAATAAATGTTAAAAAATAAACAAACTTTGAGGTAGGCACTGCTATTATCTCCATTTTACAGATGAGAAAACTGAGGTTAAACAATGTATTCAAGGAAACACAGTTAATAAGAGGTTCTACAATCTCTTTTCTTATCAACTATAGACAATGTAGTAATAAAATTATTTTCACTCAAATAGCTGAAGTTTATTAATGAAAATTTATAAAATATAATTCAAAAGTTATCATTTCACATGCATATGCAAATAGTTGTCTATTTTATGATTCTGGTCAGCCAGAAATTTAAAGATTAAATAAATCTGTAAAATGAAATGACAGAAAAATAAAAATCCAACATCAATTTTAAGTGCTTTGAAATAATAAAATTATTTTGGTGGCACGTAAGTAACAAGGAAAGAAGTATTAAAAATAGCTCATCTTTTTTTTTAAAAGGAGAGCATGCTTACTACTATTTTAATCTTATAATTTAGAATAAGTTTTAATTTTAATGATGGTTTTTTAAAAGACCTATCAAATTTTCTCGATTCTTAATCAATAGTATAGTTTGAAATTCTAGTTATTTTTTTCATGTTCATTTCTAAGTTCAATCTTACGGCACACAACACTCTACTCAACTGGCAGCTTTGCCATTTATTCCTCCACTTATGAAAGATTTAGACCTAAACAATCCTTATTTTCATATGCGTTCACTTGTTGGTATGTCCTTAAAATATCTGACTCCACCAGAGATTTTGAGTTCTTTGCAAAGTATTAAGGACAAACTTTGCTAAGACATTTAGTGCATGTTATGGTGAGGGTGGGGGGTGGGAGTGGGGAGAAATAAAAAATGCAGTCTGCTAGACACCTCAAATTGATCTCCAGAAAAATAGATTTTATATCAAATGGCATCAAGTTTCATCTACCTCCTTACCCTCAACAAATCAGAAAATCTGCATAATAAATTTACTCTGGTTTAAAAGTAAATGAATAGAAAGGGACATCTAAAGCAAAAAAAAAATAAATAAATAATAGCAAAAATAAAGAAGAAAAAGAATCACATGGGTGAAAAAACAACTAAGTACTCACATATGTGGGTACATGCAAGTGGAATTTTCTGAGACATTCTATGATTATGTTGACAAGTACCCTTGCCTGAAGTCATTTTTCTTCTTCAGAGCCTAAACATTCGCAAATATCTAAACTTGTGATTATCTAACCATGGGTAGTGTGTGTACTGTAATATGTGCCTCAAGGGAACTGCAAAATGTCAGGAAGATGCAAAAATAGTCAGAGTGTGAAATCATCAAAGGAATACTGAAAGTTTAGAAGCTATCGTTTAAAGGCCCTTCATAAAGAGTTTCTCTGTTGAAAACTGCCCTCATTGTACCTCTGAAGATCTAACTTAGGCTCCAGGGAATGGAAATCTGATAATGGTTTTTATGGGCTACCAGGGCATCCTGGATACTTAAGGTATTCCATAGATTCCATGGAAACAGAAAATATAAGAATGGTATATGATTATTCTAAATGTCTGCTTTAAGAAGAAATGCGGAGGAAATGCCAGTTTCTTTTTCAAGGGGAAAAAGGAAACAGGACACTGTGATCTTACTCTCTTCGAGTTTGGCGGTGGGGTGGAGCTGTAGGAAGGGTATCAAAAGATTGGAGTTTATCACACGTACAATTTGGAACTGTACTAATCAGTGGAGAGGATGAAAGAAATATTCATTCTAACACAGATTCACCATTGTAATAATCTCTGTTACACTCACTGTTCTGATCCCCTCCCTTCCCACCCCCCCAAATAGAGAGAGAAAGAGAAGGGACACAGGGTACTTTAGCCTAAGAACTCTATGAAAGTGCTGTATAAGAAAATACAGCACTACAATTCTAGTAATACTTGACTTCTAAAAATTCCCCAGCTGCCATTTTTCTTTATCATTAACCTTTGGTTCTCATTTTTCTCCTTTTATATTTTTTCTCTTTACATCATTTGAAAATATGTTTTAACAGGATGTTACATTTTGGTACTCTGTCTTTTAAACTTTCCCTCAGCTTCTCCATCTTCCTCTTTTCTCTGTGACAGAGAGAAAAAATAATGGGCCTGTATTCCATGAAGTCACCACATCCAGATCAATGCTGACATACTCTAGTAGGAAAGACAATCAAGAAAGAGATGTTTAGACCGCCTACTTTGCTAGTGTGTTTGATCTTTTTAGTAAAATTTGTATTATTTTGGTTTCTCCCAAAAAAGCAAGCTATTTTTGGCTTGGTGCTGATTACAAAAAAAAGAATATTCAGGTGGCTCCCTGATGGCATTTATTTTGATACAGGGTCCTCGTTTCATACATTTAATATCAGTAGACTCACTTCTGCACTGCACAGAGGCACAAAGTAAAAGTGCTGGAACAGAAAGAGGGCTTTAGAAGTGACTATCTATAAAGTCCTCTCTGAGTGTTTTAGAGCAATCCCAATAACTTTGCTTCTCTCTGGGGATAAAAAGACAGATGATCTACTGTACTCAGTGAGCTGAGAGGTAGAGGGTGAAAGCTAACAACTGAGTTGACACAGGATTGAGATCCTCTCAGGGGAACCTGAGCTGTCACGTAGGGATGAGTTGGGAGAATCAGGCTAGGAAAGGGCTGATGGATAGAACAGGGAGAGATCCCGATGAAGCAAACAGCAGGATCCGCAGGACTGAAAGAGTATGTTGAAAAGAAATATCAGGTCAGGAAGAGGAATTTCAGAGTACCATAGTTTAGAGGCATAATAGAGTTGATTCATGCATGGTGACACCAGATAAAAGTCATTCAAGTTATTATTTTAAAAAGTTTTCAGCTAAATCAAAAATGTACAAAGATATTATTCTATATTTTACTTTAATGATATCATACTTCTTCAAGTTATATATCTCTAATTCATTACAGTTATGCAAATATTAAGTCAGAAACATGTAGGATGGTCTTCAAGAGTCATCAATTTTTAAAATTTTTTACTGAGTGCCTACCAGGGGCCAGATAACATACTACATGCTTTGGATACAAAAATCAAGTCACCATACTTTATTTAAAGGTGTCTTTCATCACAGATTAACAAAAGACACACATGTATAAACAAATGCATATAATAAAGCATTGGTAAATACTTCAGGTAAATTACATACAAAGATACGGAAATGACTCCAAGGAGAGATTGGTAACTTTAACTTGTTCCGCATTCTGGGTATGGGACAGTGTGACCAGAGAAGCTGTCACAGAAGAAACACTCATTGAGCATAAGTAGAGATTTAAGGCATCCATGCAGAAGCAACTGCACAGTTAACCATTGCTTGGAATTATAAAACAGCTCAAGAAATCTAATTTTGGAGTTCAGTGAAGATGTGACCAGAGAAGCTGTCACAGAAGAAACACTCATTGAGCATAAGTAGAGATTTAAGGCATCTATGCAGAAGCAACTGCACGGTTAACCATTGCTTGGAATTATAAAACAGCTCAAGAAATCTAATTTTGGAGTTCAGTGAAGACCCAACAGAAAAGTCACCCACCTCAATACTGCACAACCTATTTCAAATATCTTTACCTATATTTTATATATCTTTACATGTATCCATATCTATCTGTACAGTGAATAAGATTCTGTAGATTTTGATGTCAGAACATAGGTTCAAACTCTGGCTTTGTTACTTAGCAGATTCATGGTTTTGAGTTTTTTGAGCTAGAGTTTCCTCATCTGAGAGACTACATAACTTCAAATCAAAGTGGCAAAAAGTAATGGCATGGAGCCAAATTTCCTGTTTGTTGTTGTTTGTTTGTTTGTTTTTAATTTTGGCCTGACTGTATCCTAATTCTGCTGTTCTCTTGAGCAAGTTCTTAACTTCTCTGTTCCTCAGTTCCCTTGATCTATAAAACTGGGCTAATAACATTATGTGCCTCATAGGGACTCAAAGAGTCAATACATGTAGGGGTCTTAATAATTGACAGAGAGAAGTTTCTCAAATGTTAGGTGAATCTTCAAATTGGAGAGAATAATACTTACCTTTTGAATTGCAATAAGACTGTGATAATTTACAAAAATGTTACTTCCTTTCTAACTTCCAATAAGGAAAGACAAGCTTTGTATCTATGGTATCTCAAAAAATATATATATGCATAAGATTTATTAATCTTTCTAAAGTCCTGTTGCTAAGAACTAGATTTAATTGGTGCCGCCATTTAAAGAATGCATTAGATAAAGCTTTTTTCCAGTAAATGTAGACATGACCTAAATTATAACAAAGAGAAAACTCCAGTGAGTCAGAGCAGAGAAAATAAAAATTATCCCTCACCTCTGGCATATACCTGATTGTATCTTGCTGATTAATTGTGAACTGCTTTGTTTTGCTGCCAGGGTGAAGAACTACTGCCATTAGTCACTGATATTAAGTATTGTTTATGTCGAATCTAATGGCAAAGGGTTAAGGTAAAGTACACAAAGGATGAAACACTGAAAATCCTGAGTTTTCCTTTTGAAATGGATATACCCAACCAAATCAGAAATTTGACTCCTGTTACAGTAAGTCACTTTAACAACATGGTACAATGGCCAGATAAGTTTGTCATGGATCATGGTATCATATCTTTCATATGGTCTTGGGGACATTATTGGCTTGTGTGTAAATGTCTGCTGGATTTGTATGACACACATGAAATGCAACTAACAAAATTCAGCTTGTATACAGCATATACTGGAATGCTTCTCTAGCCAGAAAAATGAATGAGAATGCTCTCCGGTACGGAGAAAGAATGATCACCATAATATTTTAATATATTAAGTGACAATTTCAAGTACCAAGAAAATCATATATAGTATATTGAAATTTGTTTTAAAATGGGGAGAAACTTAGGTAACTTCTATATATGTATTTGCTTGCATATTCTCAAAATATTTTAGGAGATATAACCAAGAGAATAAAACATTGGTTACCATTAGAAAGAGCAAATGGATGTGCTAGAGGGCATGAGATAATTTTTGTTATTTATCCTTTTGAATTTTGAATCATGTAAATTTATATTCTATCTCAAAATAAAAACAATCTAAAGTTAAGATGTAAAATAAAATAAGAAAATTAGCTTCTGGTCAAGTTCATAAGTCACTACACAAATGATTTTGGCAAACAAGAATTTTTATCCTAAATACATTAGATTTACAAATAAATAAACCTGGCCTAGGAATTTCTGCTTAATGAGAATGAGGAAATTATGGCGATACTTTCTCATAGATTCAGTATGATTATTTTGGGGAGGAAATGACATTTAAATTAAAATACTTTTGCCAAGTAGAATCATACTAATTGAATGATAGAAATGGTAGAAATTTTAGAATTGGCAAGTGAATGGTCATTAAATATGATGATATCCAAAGTGAACACTTGTTTATAGACCTTATGCAATATGCTCAGCACCATGCTAGTGTGGAGTATGTGCCCTCACAAGACTTGGGGGTTACTGTCTAAAAGAGGAAGGGGGGATAAGAGGTGCAAAAATATGCAGGTAATTAAAGCTCCCTCAAAATGGAGGCCAAAGAGCCTATGATCTTCAGAGTTGAAGATGACTTGCTCTACTCAAGAAAGGGATCTCTTCGTCCAAGTTGGCTTCCCAAGCCTTCTTTAGCCTCTTTTGGCTAGAAGGTATTTCGGTAATAATAGCAGATTTCACAGAGTACTTACTAGGTGCTCTTAGCTTCTACTGAGCACTTCAGTACTACTCCTATGTGTGCCAAGGGGTGAAGGACTGTGAGCAGTGAAGAGATGTAGGAAAGGGGTAGAGTTACAGTATAGTCTATGCAAGTTTCTGAAGAAATGCATGGGAATACCTCATCCATAAATGTATGTCCTGGAAGAAAGGAAGAAAACAGTTCAGAATCTTACGTTTTGCATACTATTGATGCCTATTTAATACCTGATGACTCTTCAATATCATTATCTTAACTCTAACCCAAGTATGTTAGTAGCCTAGACAGCTTCATTGTAAAGAAAGCCTAAATGGAAGAGTTAAACCAAAAATTACTAGATATCACATGTGACATTATCACGTGTGAAAAGAGAAGCAAAGTAAATCAGCACCATCATCTGGAAAGCACTAAAGGTGAAGTTCTATTCTACATTAAAATTTAAAAGTGCATCCTTTTAACGCTCTGCCCTTAATTATTTATGTGACAGCTGCTTGATATGACAGAAAGGAAAACAAAAATGTGAAAAGAAGCAAAGACATTCTATTGTCATTGGAAAATGAATGGAGGTTAAACAGATCTACTCAGTGATAAGAAACCCAAAGAAAACATTTTAATTTGATTCATGTTTCAAATAAATTTTTGAAATATTCTTTTATAGTGAAATGCAAGGATTAAAACAAGAAGACAAGGAGTTACTTAGTCGGATATTGTTGCTGACTTATTTTTGGATTAGTAAGGGATTCTGTAGTTAAGATACAAACAACTAAGGATAATTCAATCAGTACATCTCAGCTACTATATTAGCAAACTGGCAGCAAAATACATTCTAAACCAACAGTAAAATCCATAAAAGCCACAGAAAAAATAGGCCCAATTAAAAATCAGGCCATATAGAAAACATCCAGAAAATCAGCTCATAGAAACTTGAGAGATGCACAGTCCTGAGTTATATTGGACAGGAGCAGTAATCTACATAGAGGTTTAAAATGACTATTTCCCACTGAACACAATTCTCTAAGGCTCCAGAAAGGTCAACAGACCCTTAATTAAAAAATAAATAAATTTCAATCAGATGTATTTTAATAACTATTTACTTTTTAACAATAATTTATCTCCTGAGAAAGATCTCTCAATTCATTTCCTTCCCTGAATTTATTCTACTCTTATTATTTCATTCTTGATTCAAACCCAGATTTCTTGGCTTGTGATATTTTTGTCAAATACTACCAAAGAACTAATAAAAGGCATAACTGGCCTTATAATGTTGAAGGAGGTATTCAGATTTTGTTTTGTTTTTTTTTCTTCCGCCCAACTTTTTTACCTTCTTTGGTGTTAAGGCTGCTATAAATCACTCCTGTGAGAGTGAGTGAGAATGCCTAGTTCAGGCCCAAAGAAGAGAAAGGCAGGGGAGATGACCCTTTCTCCTTCCTTTGGATAAACCCATAGTGTGTATTTTCTCCCCGTAGAGAGGGCTGCTGGAGGCTATAATTTCTCTGATACATGCAATCAAAATATACAGTTTGTTCAGCTCCCCTTTTTACCAGGAGGCATCACTTCTGGAGAGAAGTAATTCACTTGACATGATGCTCTCTCTACTCACTTGTAATTTTGATACTAATAACACTATTATTTTTCAGGGGTGTAATTTCCATATATTCTAGAAAAGCCCTACAATAGAAAAATAATATCAATAAATAGAAAATGAAGGGTTTTTTTTAATAGAAGTAAAACTAAGCCAATTAGATAAAGATAGGCAGGTAGATTGATAGATAGATGTAGAGATATACAAACATGCACTTAAGTAGAACCATTTCAATTCAACAGAGGCTAAAATGAACTCCAGGGGTAATGACATTTCTATCTAGTTGATTCATCATTAATAAATTTAAAAAATCACTAAGGTATAATTATAATTATAATTATGACTTGATAATCTCTGGAAAAATTTCCTCTAATACTGCTACATGTGACTTTAATTATGACTTTATTACAATAAATTCATTTCTCCCCCATAATTTTAACATAACCGGTTGGGTAAATGGGAAAAGTATATGCCATCCCCACTTCATCTAAACAGAGAACTTTAATAGTTAATACAGCAGCACATGTACTTCTTGAACTGTCAGCTGTCAAAAACACCATTAATAAATAAGGGGGTTGGTATTATTCATGAAAAAGAGGAGCTTGGCTTAGAACTCTTTTAGTAATAAAGCCTTAATCCCTGCCAATCATCCTATCCTAAGAGGAATGAATTGTATTTAATGCAAATCCAATGACAGTTTTTACCCAAACTACAAACATCCAGGAGGATCTTCCTTTAAGGCTCTACTGATTCCCTCTACTGAGAGAGAATTGTATATTTTCATTTAAGGCAGATAAAATTCCAACTTTAATTTACACTTTGTGTAAGAATAGTACACTTTACAAAGTTGGGAGAAATGATTATTTTGCAGTTTGAGCACCTGGGCTTTACAAATTTACTACTGTTATGTTTTATGCACGGTAGCAAGATCATCTGTTGTCCAAGATACCATAGCTTTTCACTTATTTCCTTCTCTCCTACAAACTATAAGTGGAATGGAATATATTTAAAATGTAATATTTGAGGAGAACTCATATCCTCAAACTCAGAGATGGAAAGAAACTTTAGGCTTCTTTTAGAAACTCTCAAAATAAAGACAATATTGACTTGTGTGTTTCTTTTCTGTTTAATATCCTCTTCCT